>NC_057752.1:16163291-16168600 GCF_004010195.1 Chiloscyllium plagiosum
TCTATCTTTCAGTCAGTTCTGTATCCAAATGGCTAGTTCTCCCTGTATTCCGTGAGATCTAACCTTGCTAACCAGTCACCCATGGGGAACCTTATTGAACGCCTCACTGAAGTCCATATAGATCATGTCCACCACTCTGCCCTCATCAATCCTCTTCATTACTTCTTCAAAAAAATCAGTCAAGTTATTGAGACATGATTTCCCATGCACAAAGCCATGTTGACTATCCCTAATTAGTCCTTGCCTTTCCAAATACATGTAAATCCTGTCCCTCAGGATTCCCTCCAACAACTTGCCCACTATCAATGTCAAGCTCACTGGTCTGTAGTTCCCTGGCTTGTCAACCTCCAGTCTTCCGGCACCTCACCTAACTATTGATGATGCAAATATCTCAGCAAAGGGCCCAGCAATCACTTCCCTAGCTTCCCTCAGTGTTTTAGGGTACATCGGATCAGGTCCTGGAGATTTATCCAGTTTTATGCATTTCAAGACACCCAACACTTCCTCCTCTGTAATATGGACATTTTTCAAGATGTCACCATCTATTTCCCTACATTCTCTATCTTCCATGTCCTTCTCCACAGTAAATACTGATGCAAAATACACGTTTGGTATCTCCCCCTCATCTCCTGTGGCTCCATACAAAGGCCGTCTTGTTGATCTTTGAGGGGCCCTATTCTCTCCCTAGTTACCCTTTTGTCCTAAATATATTTGTAAAAACTCTTTGGATTCTCCTTAATCCTATTTGCCAAAGTTATCTCATGTCCCAGTTTTGCCCTCCTGATTTCCTCCTTAAGTATACTCCTACTTTCTTTATACTCTTCTAAGGATTCACTTGATCTATTCTGTCTATACCTATTATATGTTTCCTTCTTTTTCTTAACCAAACCCTCAATTTCTTTAGTCATCCAGCATTCCCTATACCTACCAGCTTTTCCTTTCACCCCGACAGGATTATACTTTCTCTGGATTCTTGCGAACATCTGCCCCCAATCAGCTTTTGAAAGTTCTTGTCTAATACCATCAAAATTGACCTTCCTCCAATTTAAAACTTCAACTTTTAGATCTGGTCTATCCTTTTCCATCACTAATTTAAATCTAATAGAATTATGGTCGCTGGCCCCAAAGTGCGCCCCCACTGACACCTCAGTCACCTGCCCTGCCTTATTTCCCAAAAGTAGGTCAAGTTTTGCACCTTCTCTAGTAGGTACATCCACATACTGAATCAGAAAATTGTCTTGTACAGACTTAACAAATTCCTCTCCATCTGAACCTTTAACACTATGGCAGTCCCAGTCTATGTTTGGAGAGTTAAAATCCCCTACCATAACCATCCTATTATTCTTACAGATAGCTGAGATCTCCTTACAAGTTTGTTTCTCAATTTCCTGCTGACTATTAGGGGATCTATAATACAATCCCAGTAAGGGGATCATCCCTTTCTTACTCCTCAGTTCCACCCAAACATCTTCCCTGGATGTATTCCCAGAATATCCCTCCTAAGCACAGCGGTAATGCTATCCCTTATCAAAAATGCCACTCCCCCTCCTCTCTGCCCCCCCTTTGTATCCTGGAACATTAAGCTGCCAGTCCTGTCCATCCCTGAGTCATATTTCTGTAATTGCTATGATATCCCAGTCCCATGTTCCTCACCATGCCCTGAGTTCAGCTGCCTTCCCTATTAGGCCTCTTGCATTGAAATAAATGCAGTTTAATTTATCAGTCTTACCTTGTCCCTGCTTGCCCTGACTGTTTGATTCGCTTCTTTTTCCAACTGTACCAGTCTCAGATTGATCTCTTTCCTCTCTATCTCCCCTTCCAATTCAGGTGCAGTCCATCCTTCCTGTACAGGTCACTTCTACCCCAGAAGAGATTCCAATGATCCAGAAATGTGAATCCTTCTCCAATACACCAGCTCCTCAGTCACACATTCATCTGCTCTATCCTCCTATTCCTACCCTCACGAGCTTGTAGCACCAGGGGTAATCCAGACATTACTATCCTCGAGGACCTCCTTTTTAAATTCCTGCCTAACTCCCTGTAATGTCCCTTCAGAATCTCATCCTTTTCCCTTCCTATGTCATTAGTTCCAATGTGTGCAATGACCTCCTGCTGGTCACTCTCCCCTTTGAGAACATCCTGCACCCTCTCTGAAATATCCTGGATCCTGGCACCAGGGAAACAACACACCATTCTGATTTTTCGCTGCTTGCCACAGAAACGTCTGTCTGTGCTTCTGACTAAAGAGCCTGCTATCACAATCAATTGCTTGGAACCCAACGTACCCCTCATTACATTAGAGCCAGTCTCAATAACAGGAACTTGGCTGTTTGTGCTACATTCCCCTGAGAGTCTATCATCCCCTACATTTTCCAAAACAGCATACTTGTTTGAAATGGGGATAGCCACTGAAGACTCCTGCACTACCTGCCTCCCTCTCCTACCTTTCCTGGAGGTAACCCATCTACCGATTGTACCATCTTTGCTCCTTCACAATCTACAGACCCAGCGGGTTGGGCCTGTAACCATTGGAGTTAAAAAGAGTGGGAGGCAACTTTACTGAAACATACAAGATTCTCAGGGCGACTTGACAGGGGAGATGTGGAGAGGTTGTTTCCCTTTGTGGGAGAGTTATCATCCCAGAATAAGGTCTCACACATTGAAGACAGAGATGACATATGTCTCACTTCCGTTTCTACATCTTTACAGTTTGCTGTGTAACTGAAAAAGAGAAACAAAGCAATAAAATATTAGAAGCTAAAAGGTAAACACAGGTATAAGCAGGTCAATAAAGTTTGGGACTAATTCTGGCCCAGAAGGTTATCATGGTTCTGATAGGGTATAAAGCTGAGACTTCAATGAGCATCTGTCTGTACTGGGAGAGTTGCTGATGCATTAGGAAAGAAGTAGACAGTGGTAGGGCTGGGGGAAGAGGGCAGCTTGTTAGCATTTATCCAGTCCAGTTGGCGTGGGAGGTTATAGAGCACTGAATCAGACTCTTCGGTCCAACCAGTCCACGACAACCATAATCCCAACCTTAACTCGTCCCATCTGCCTCTATTTGGACCATATCCCTCCAAACTTTTCCTATTCATGAACTTATCCAAATGTCTTTCAAGCCTTCAGTCTATACCTGATCTGTGCATTTTGTCTGGAAATTTATTCCACACATGAACCACACTCTATTTAAAAAAAATTGCCCTCATGTCTTTTTAAATCTTTCTCCTCTCATCTTAAAAATATGCTGCCCTCCCCCAATCTTGAAATCCTTCACCCTAGGAAAACAACCTGTCATTCACCTTATCAATACCCCTCATGATTTTATAACCATAGGGTCATTCTCCTACGCTCCAGTGAAAAATGACCCAGCCCATCCAGCTTCTCCTCATAACTCAAACCCTCTATTCCCAGAAACATCCCGGTAAATCTTTTCTGAACCCTCTCCAGTTTAGTAATATCATTCCTATAACAGGGCGACCAGAACTGGACACGGTATTCCAAAAGCAGCCTCACCAACATCCTGTACAACCTCAACATAACAACGTCCTGTACGCAAAGGACTGAGCAGTGAAGGCAGGCGTGCCAAATGCCTTTATGACCACCCCATTCAAAAGTGATGCAAACTTCAAAGAATTATGTACCTTGAACCCCTAGGTCCCTCTGTTCCAGAATGTTAGTGTTAGTTGTATAAGTCCTGTCATTGTTTGTTTTACCAAAATGCAATATCTGACATTTATCCAGAATAAACTCCTCCTGCCACTCTTCAGCCCATTGACCCAATTGATCAAGGTCCCTTTGTAAGTTCAGGTAACCAACTTCACTGTCCGTTATAGCACCAGTTTTGGTGTGGCAAGGTGGAAGGGTGAAATTCTGGCCACAGTCTGAATGGCACAAAAGGTCTGAAGGAGTTACACATGTACAGGTGTATTTAAAAACAGTGAGAAGGAATGGACCCAACAGCTACAGGCTAATGATCTCTGGAATAAAATACCTTGTCTTCTAGATTAGTATGGATTTGGTAATGGACATCAGCACCAATCTGCTAAATTTGAGTCATATTTTTACAAACAGAGTTGCTGATCTCTCTGGAGATGGTTGAGGATGGCAGGGCTGTTGATATTGTGCAAACGAGGGAAACTATATTAAAACTGAAACAAAGGCTGGTGCGTGAAGTCAGCTGAGAAACAGAAAGTCAGGCTGAATGGCTGCTTTTCAGACTGGGATAAAGCAGACACTGTAGCTTTTGGGAGGCATCATGGAGATTGTGACTGTTCCTAAGATATATATTAGTGACCTTTCACATCTGGATATGAAGCAGAATCTCAACGTTTGCAGATTCAGGTCCATTGTACCCTGAAGGTGGCTGCACAGGTGGATAGAGTGGTCAAGAAGGCATATAGTAAGCTTGCCTTCATCAGATGGGGTTTTGAGTATAAGAGCTGTACAAGACATTGGTTCGGCCGCATTTAGAATACTGTGTACAGTTCTGGTCGCCACATTACCAAAAGGATGTGGACGCTTTGGAGAGGGTGCGGAGAAGGTTTACGAGGATGTTGCCTGGTATGGAAGGTGCTAGATATGGAGAGAGGTTGAGGATGTTAGGTTTGTATTCACTAAAAAAAAGGAGATTGAGGGGGGACCAGATTGAAGTTTATAAAATCATGAAGGGTATAGACAGGGTGGATAGAGATAAGCTTTTTCCCAGGGTGAGGGATTCAATAACGAGAGGTCATGCTTTCAAAGTGAGAGGTGGAAAGTTTAAGGGGGATACATGCAGCAAGTACTTCACACAGAGGGTGGTGGGCGTTTGGAACGCGTTGCCAGCAGAGGTGGGAGAGGCAGGCACAGTAGATTCATTTAAGGTGTGTCTGGACAGATGCATGAGTAGGTAGGGAGCAGATGGATGCAAATGCTTAGGAATTGGGCGACAGGTTTAGACAGTAGATTTGGATCGGCTCAGGCTTGGAGTGCCAAAGGGCCTGTTCCTGGGCTGTAAATTTTCTTTCTTCTTTGTTCTTTGACATGAAGGTATTTTACACGTAAGTGAGGAATAAGAGAATGATCAAAGAAAGAGTAGGGCCGATCAGGGATAGCATAGGGAACTTGTGTGGAGTCTGAGGAGGTAGGGGAAGCCTAAATGAGTATTTTGCTTCTGTCTATACGAAAGAAATGAACTTTGTAGTGAATGAAACCTTTGAAGAGCAGATGTGCATGCTGGAATGGATAGAGATAGAGGAAGCTGATGTGCTGAAAAGTTTGTCAAACATTAAGATTGACAAGTTGCCAGGCCCGGACCAGATTTGTCCTCG
>NC_057752.1:16169468-16173359 GCF_004010195.1 Chiloscyllium plagiosum
GATAGCCAGAGACTATTTCCCAGGGCAGAAATGACTAACACGAGGGGTCACAGTTTTAAGCTGGTTGGAGGAAAGTATAGAGGGGATGTCAGAGGTGGGTTCTTTACACAGAGAGTTGTGAGAGCATGGAATGCGTTGCCAGCAGCAGTTGTGGAAGCGAGGTCATTGGGGACATTTAAGAGACTGCTGGATATGCATATGGTCACAGAAATCTGAGAGTTCGTACATGAGGATCAGTGGTCGGCACAACATCCTGGGCTGAAGGGCCTGTTCTGTGCTGTACTGTTCTATGCGCTATGTTCTATGTACTTGGAAATGGAGCAAACATTGAGGAGGGTAAAAGGACTTCAAGAGGACACAGATTGGTATAATGACACGTCATGTAACACACAGAAGAATTAGGAGATTATATCTGATAAAGAGGAAAAGGGCTGAGGCAATATAGACCAAATGTTACAACTTTAAAGGGACCGCAGGAGGAAACGTTTGTGTCAGCACAAACAAGGTCACTTTGCAACAGCTACAACTGTTAGAGCTTGAGATAAGATTTACTAAGAGAGGGTCAGAATACAGAAGTAAAGATGTTGCACTGAACCTTGCTTGTCAAATGTTGTGTCTCAGCTGGAGGGTTGTTTGCACTGCTGTCGGGAAACTGAGCTGTGTTTAGGTTCTAGAAGGTTTTAACAGAAGCTGTCGAGTTGTTTAACAGCACAGAAGGAAGAGATTTGGCCCATTTGGTTTATAGTGCAATCACTCCATGGTGTAATCCAATCAATGCCATTCACCTTGCAGGTTTAACCCCTTGAAGTGAATCTCCAATCTCCTTTTGAGATCATTGACTGATCCTGCTCCCAGCTCATTACCATTTGCTGCATAAAATGATTCTTGCTCACATTGCTCCATGTACCTCCTGCCCCAAACCGTAAACCATTCCCTCAGCTTTGGCCCAGCAGCTAACAGACAGTGTTTTTCTCCCATTAACTTGATCTAAACTGCTATAACGCTGTACAAAATCTTCATCAAATCTAATCTCAAGCTCTAACAGTTGTAGCTATTGCAAAGTGACCTTGTTTGTAAGAGACTCACTTCCCCATTCTCTAGATCCTCAGCAGGACAGTCACACTCACCCAAAGTGTGGGGACGTGCTCTGGCTGCAATCTAACAACCAATGTTTAGCATCACCGCCCTGTTTCTGTACTCAATACATCTATTCATCAAAGCTGAGGGTCCACAATTTACTCATTGTTCTCAATATATTCTATCACACTCAAGGATCAATAGACTCCCAGGTCCCTCTGACTCAGCACATTCTATACAACTTGGCCGTCAAATGTACATTGACTCACACCATTCCATTCCATGGAACTGTACTTTATAGCTTACCACTGAACTCTGACTGCTGCTTGCCTGCTCAGTTCTGCTACTGCATCCCTGATCTGTTTAAATCATTCATATTGCTCTCAGCGTTTGCCATTCCATCCAAAACCCAAGCTCTCAGGTCTACTCAGAAAAATATTGATCACGGGCCTTTCTTTTGTTCTTGAGTCATTTCATTTCGTCCACCAGCCTCAGTTTTACCAAGTGGACCTTTCAGTGGTAACTTGTCAATGGCTTTCTTGAAGTTCAGACAGACAGCATCCACCACATCCACTTCAACATGCTTCTCTGCTGCTTCATCAAAGAGATCCGGTTATATCTCCAGGTGCCTTTTACAAAGTGGTGCTCACTCTCCATCATTAACTCAGACCAGATAATCAATTTCAAAGCCTCACCCACCGCTGATGTTAAACCCATCAACCTGTGATTGCTAAGGCTGTGTGATGACTTCTCTTCAATGGTTGTGTTTATGGACATTGCCACCACGATGTAGAGAGATGGGTTTGGGTGCAGGGAGAGAGGGGATGGTAGCGCAGCATCATTGTCAAATGAGTGAGTTGCAACCGGCAATGACAAAACTGGCACTGCCCATGTATCCAGAGGGTGAATCAAACTCCAAATTGGCAACAGGGTTCAGGGCTGATGGTGGAGGAGATGGAATGAAGGTGTGCTCGCTATCAGCAAAATCTTTTTATTGTTAAACTAATCAAAATGGCGCTGGAATGTGGCAGCTTTTTACTGTGTTGTTCATTGTAGAGCACACATAACAATACATCATCCTTCATTCACTTTCAGTGTTCAGAGTCACAAAAGGCTTTGATCAAATGCTTTAAACCAAGGAGGCTGTGCAGAGAGATGGTTCCAATTTAGAAATGTATGCCTAGTGGAGCTCAGTGTGAGTTGGGTACAGTGTCATTTATTCCTGAGAACAGAAGCAGATGCCTCAAGGTCAGTAGGCTCTGAACTAATGGAAAACTGCTTGACAACAGGATTCTGATTGGCCCCTGACCAGGTGACCATGAGGGGCCAGTGCTGCAAAGAATATTAAATCTGCAGAGGGAACGTGGCAAAAGTCTTTGTCTCATTCCCCTCTCTCCTGTGCAGACGGAGCAGAAAGTTTCCTCTAATAGCCTGCTACCTTCCATTCTCATACATCGCTGCAATTCCTTGTTGAAGGATAAATAAACCAGCCTCAAAACATGGTGAAAGGACAGATTCTCAACCAGGAAATGAAAGACAGCATCAGTGAACATCATTGGCAAAGAACGTAAAAGGAATTGGACAAGAACAAATGCAGCTGAACAAAGCTCAGACTGGTGCTATGGAACTGTCTTTCCCTGATCATTCTCCGTTTCCATCTTTAATATCCATGTCCTGTCTGTCTGTCTGTCTGTCTGTCTGTGAAATGAGCAATTGAAGGAGGATAGAGTTTCAGTTGGACAGTTACAAGTCAGCAATTCAAGCTTCCTAATTGCCATAGATTAAAGATAATTTGTTTGCAACATACGGTTGTTTCCTAGTTTATTGCAAAAACCTGGTGTGTAATTTTTAAAACCCGAGACAGGAAAAGAGGCAAATAGTTTAACAAAATGTTTTCAACTTAGTGAAAGCTCAGGAAAGAGTGGGGCTCGATTTCCAGTGCCAGGAGTCATGACGATATAAGTACTCCACGGGAAGTTTCAGTCCTCAGATCTATGCTCAGCAAAGAGACACACAATCCTGCGGGGAAGATAAAGCTTCAGTACCAAGGTACGTCAAGCCCTGAGTCAGGCAGTAACCTGTGTGTCTTCAGGACCGTAGTACCTCATTAGTTACCCAGAAATACCAGAGTAGCACCGGGCACCGTTCAGAATTACCTGCAACTGGAACCTTGCTGAAGTCCAAATAATTACGGAATTCGCCCACGTTATTCCAGGCGCTGTTAAGCAGCTTCAGTGGGTTCAGACCAAGTTCGACCAAGCTGAGTTAACAAAGATATTTTACAATTAATCACCGTGAGCACTGAAAATGTTCACTCTTCCCCCTAATGGTTTCTGGGCCCCAGGGTCTGGATGGTGAAAGCTGGCACTAATTGGAGGTGAGGGAGCACACATTACAACAGAGGCAGGGGGTAAAACACTGCAATGCACATGACAGCACTTCTGATCAAAGGAAGGCAGAACCGAGCCCTGAGCAGAGATGTCAGTGCAGCAATCTGAGATCCAATCAAAGAATCACACAGGACAGGAGAAGCCATTAGAACCACTGAGTAAAAGGTAGGTTTTAAAGATTATCCCAGGAGGAGGTTGAGGGAGGGAGTTTCGTGCCCTGGCCTACAATAGAGGTACAGCCAGAGAGTGATGTTCTAGAGGGGGTTACAGAGGTAGGGAGGGGGTGTAGGGGCTGGAGGGGGTTACAGAGATAGGGAGGGGGTTTAGGGGCCAGAGGGGGGTTACAGAGATAGGGAGGGGATGGAGGGTCTGGATGGGGTTACAGTGATAGGGAGGGGGTGTAAAGGCTGGAGGGAAGAGGGAA
>NC_057752.1:16174788-16177977 GCF_004010195.1 Chiloscyllium plagiosum
GGGGTTTACAGAGTTAGGGAGGGTGTAGGGGCTGGCGGAGGTTGCAGAGGTAAGGAGGGGTATAGGGGCTGAAGGGGTTTTCTGAGATAGAGCGGGAATAGATATGGGTGAATGAGGTCAGAGTTCATGTGTGCAGGAGGAGTAGATGACAGTTTGAGAGCAAGGGCCAGAGCTTTCAATGACCTGAAGTTTAGAGGGACTGGAATGTTGGTAGGTGATTTGGAGACCATTGGTGTATTAGCGTCTGGGGTACTGAAAGGAGGGGGTGAGGTCTGCAGGATATTATCTGACGGAAGGCTGGAGGTGTGTGATATTACTGCCCTCAGGGTTCTGTTGAGGTGGGGAGCTTGGAAATCGATCTCACAGTCAAAACGTCATTGAGGCTACAAACTGTTTTGGCATGAGACAGTGACCATGGATAGGGGTGAAGGGTCAGAGATCATGTGGCAGGAGCTGAGGACATTGAGCTGAATTTAATGTCGCTGCACTGTGTATGTTCGGGAACAGACTGAAGTCCAATCTTTTCAAAAATTGACTCACTGGACTTGGGCATCGCTGGTTAGGGCAGTGAATATTGCTCATCCCTAGTTGTCCAGAGGGCAGTTAAGAGTCACCCGCATTGCTGTGGGTCTGGAGTCACATATAAGCAAGTCCAGGTGAGGATGGCAGCTTCCTACCCTAAGGGGATTCATGTGTCAGATGGGGGTATTCCCAGCAATTGATAATGCTGCCTATCGCTAATAAATCCATATTTTCCCAAATTGTGAATTAATCCTGTCCTTAACAATATTCTCCATTAATTTTTCTTTCGCTGATGTAAGGCTCAGCAGCCACAATATTCTAAATATTGAATCCAGAACAGAATCCATTTAGTTTAACATCTGTCATCAGGAGAATATTCAAATCCATTTTTCAAGCAAAGTTTACAGCAGAGCACTTAGAAAATCTTAATACAATCAGGCAGAATGAGCAAGGTTTTGTGAAAAGGAAATCATGCTTGACTCAATTATTAGAGAGCTCTTTGGAGGAAATTAAAAATGTGGATAATGGGAATATTCCATAAAAAGGTTTTTAACAAAGGTTACACATTAAAGATTACCATCTAAAATAATAGCTCATGGTGTACCGTTCAACATTTTAGCATTGATAGGGGACTGATTATCTAACAGAAAACAGAGTATATGGACAGAGGAGTGGTTAGCTAACAGAAAACAGAGTATATGGACAGAGGAGTGGTTAGCTAATAAATAAGGCATTTTCATATCGAGTGCCACAGGGATACAATGCAGCAATCACTTGAGTGTGGGGGCCAAAGGCATTGCAACTAAACTTAACTGATAACGGAAGACAGGGAGGAAAGGAACTTGCAAATAAGTTACAGTGAGTATGCGAAGGAATCTGGGCAACTGAGTGAGGAGGGTGTCACTTTGACAGATGGAGTATACTGTGGGAACGTGGGAACCTGACCCTTTTAGCTGGAACTACAGGAAAGCAGCAGAGGATTTAAATGGAGAGAGATTGCAGAACTCTGAGGTCCAGAAGGGTCTGGTCTTACTGCATGAGTCATTAAAGGTCAGTGTACAGGTACAGCAAATGATTAGGATTGAGGAAGGGTGTATTGGAGGTGGTTCAGAGGAGGTTTGCTGGATTGATACCTTGAATGAGCAGGGTGTTTTCTGAGGAAACGTTCGGCAGACTGGGCCAGTTTTCACTGGAGTTTAGAGAGTGAAGAATGAGGTGATTGAAGAGTATAAGATTCTGAATACTCTTGACAGTATTGATTTTGGAAGGATGTCACCTCTTTGTGGGTCAGTGTAGAACTAGGAACGCACAGTTTCAAAATTAGGGGTTGTCATTTACAGATGGAGCTTCAGAGAAATTGTTTTATGGGGTTGTACAACTTTGTAACTTTCTTCGCCAGCAGATCGTGGTAAAGGCAGGGAGGGGGGGGCGGTAGATGGGAACGTGGAGTTCAAACTGTTAATAGATCAGCCCCATGTGTACATCTAACTCCTTTACTTGTAACTGGAGGAGACATTTCCCACAAACATTCCCACCTAGGGCTAGGGGGACCCCAAACTGTACCATCAGTTCAAAACAGAAGGCTGTAGCATCAGATAGGATAGTTTGGTACACTTTCCTTTATTGGTCAGACTATTGAGTACAGGAGTTGGGAGGTCATGTTGCGGATGTACAGGACATTGGTTAGGCCACTGTTGGAATATTGCGTGCAATTCTGGTCTCCTTCCTATCGGAAAGATATTGTGAAACTTGAAAGGGTTCAGAAAAGATTTACAAAGATGTTGCCAGGGTTGGAGGATTTGGGCTACAGGGAGAGGCTGAACAGGCTGGGGCTGTTTTCCCTGGAGCGTGGGAAGCTGAGGGGTGACTTTATATAATCACGAGGGGCATGGATAGGGACAAGGTCTTTTTCATGGAGTCGGGGAGTCCAGAACTTGAGGGTATAGGTCTAGGGTGAGAGGGGAAAGATATAAAAGGGACCTCAGGGGCAACTTTTTCACACAGAGGGTGGTACGTGTATGGAATGAGCTGCCAGAGGATGTGGTGGAGGCTGGTACAATTACAACATTTAAAAGGCATCTGGATAGGGACATGAATAGAAAGGATTTAGAGGGATATGGGGCAAGCGCTGGCAAATGGGACTCAATTAATTTTAGGATGTCTGGCATGAATGAGTTGGGCTGAAAGGCCTGTTTCCCTGCTGTACATCTCTGATTCTATGAATGCTTCATCCCTCATTTGTGAGCAATTCATTTAATATGGTGTAAATGGGTGACATTGAGGTATTACTTACACAGAATCAATGTTAAATGCAAGGTGCACTTTTCGGTCCAGAGTAAACTGTGCATCTTTCGGTAAGTCATTGCTGCTTTCTCCCTTAATGCATCTGGGGACTCCTTGTGCATAGGTGCTCCACCTGAAAGACATTTCTGCTGTCATGATACAATTCATTATTGGGGAGTTGTTGTATCAGAGAATGGGACAGCTTTCAGAGATTGCACTGTGTCAGCAGCAAACAAAATACTTAGAAGAGACATTGCAGGGTGAGACACAGAGTAAACCTCCCTCTATATAACCCTCCATCAAATACTCCCAGGGACAGGGTCAGCACAGGGTGAGACACAGTAAACCTCCCTCTATATAACCCTCCATCAAATACCCCCAGGG
>NC_057752.1:16179953-16181214 GCF_004010195.1 Chiloscyllium plagiosum
TAAACCTCCCTCTATACAACCCTCCATCAAATACCCCCAGGACAGGGTCAGCACAGGGTGAGACACAGTAAACCTCCCTCTATATAACCCTCCATCAAATACCCCCAGGGACAGGGACATCGCAGGGTGAGACACAGTAAACCTCCCTCTATACAACCCTCCATCAAATACTCCCAGGACAGGGTCAGCACAGGGCGAGATACAGAATAATCCTCCCTCTATACAACCCTCCATCAAATACTCCCAGGACAGGGTCAGCACAGGAAAGTTAAACTCCCCCCTAACAACCCTCCCTCAAATACCCCCAGGGACAGGGTCAGCACAGGGTGAGACACAGTAAACCTCCCTCTATATAACCCTCCACCAAATACCCCCAGGACAGGGACATCGCAGGGTGAGACACAGTAAACCTCCCTCTATACAACCCTTCATCAAATACCCCCAGGGACAGGGTCAGCACAGGGCGAGATACAGAATAAAACTCCCTCTATACAACCCTCCATCAAATACTCCCAGGGACAGGGTCAGCACAGGATTAAATACAGAGTAAAGCTCCCTCTTTTTTTTTAAATTAAAAGCAGAGCTCCCTCAACACTGTCCTCACTCCAAGGAGAGGGACAGGGCCCCAAATAGATCAGCTTGAAGGCAGTGATTTTATTACTTAGTGCCAACATTTCTTCTTATTCTAACACTGAGATACTAGCTGCAATACTCACTGATAGGCTTCCTGCCGTCTCCTTAACTCATCGACCCAGTGCTGGTCAAGGATGGTTGATCGATACTCATCCTTTCTGCGAGCTGGGTGAGGACAATAATAAAAAACACAGAACTGCAGCACAATCACATTCTCTTACAATCACAATTCAAAGGGAGATGAGATTTAGTTTTTGATTCTCTCTGGCTCTGTGCCTGACAAGTTTGACACTCAATGGCTGTTTTGCCAATCAGCCAATACCTTCCCCAACTCAACAACACCACCTGCCCCCCTCCCACCAACCCCCCAGCAATCTTTTCCAGGCTGTGAGTGAAACCACAGTGAGAGACGCTCGGCCTGGGGACCTGCACCCAGCCAGGGGCACACACAGTTTACACAACCAGGTTACATCTCTGCAGTCTGCCTCAGACAGGACTTCAACCCATTGTAGCACTGAATGAAGAGGCAAATACCCATCCCCACCCTCACAGACCCCATCCCCACCCTCACTGACCCCATCCTCACCCTCACTGACCCCCAACCTTACCCTCATCGCCGTCCTCACAC
>NC_057752.1:16182473-16187320 GCF_004010195.1 Chiloscyllium plagiosum
CTACTCACCCTCCATGACCCCCATCCCCACCCTCACTTACCCCCATCCCCACCCTCACAGACCCCCCCACTCTCCGATGGGAGTATAAAGGGTATGTTTTCTGTGTGTGCTATTTAATGTAGCTCTGGCCCGACTCTAACTGAAGTTCCTGGGTGTGGTCCCACTCCTCAGAGTGAGAGATCCGTCTGGGGGGTGGGGGACAACCCCAGAAGCGGATATGGTTTGAATACCAGGGCTAGACTCCACAGACCAGGCTCCGATCCCCTTCAATCCGAAAACCTAGGCAGTTCAACAACGATCTAGGGGATTATTAATTCAGAAGCACAGCTAACCCAGGTTCAAATCCTGCCGTGCCGGAGACTGGACCTTGAATTCAATAAAATATCTGGAATTAAGGGTCTAATCATGGCCATGGATTGATTTTTGGGACAACCCCCTCTGGGTCCTTGAGGAAAAGCACGTGCCATCCTTCCCCAGTCTGTGCCCATATGCGACTCCAGACCCACAGCAATGGGGTTGATCCCTAACTGCCCCCTGAGGCCATTGGGGGATGTGCAATAAATACTGGTGAATAAAAAACATTGCAGGTTCTCTCCATTGGACCCTCCCACCCTTGTAGTGGGGTGGGTGGGAGGACAGGGAGAAGAGAGGGGAAGACTTGAACTCTCTCCCTACCTCCAAACCCCATCCCTTTTGCCCCCAAAACAAAAGACTTTGTCCTTGGACAACATTTTTAAAAATCAAAATAGCATAAGGTCCATTCATTTTCCTGTCAAAACCCGTCCGAGTTTACATTCCTAACCTCCGTTATTTTCCGGGAATATTACATCCGCGTTCCAGGGCTGGCCCACGGAATCTGTTTTAAGTGGAGACTGACAGACCTTTAGTTTCCAGGGGATATGGGATTTGGGGAGATGGAGGGACATTGGAGATGGTGGCTATCACCAGTCAGCATCTCGTTGAAAAATGAAGGAGGCTTGATGGGCTGAATGGCCTACTCCTGCTCCCCATTCTTGCGTTTTACTCAAAAGAGCATCAAGTAAATGGTTACATTGAAATGTCACGCACTTTACCCGATCCACCCACCTCCCCCTGAACGGACTCAATTTCCAGCATATTTGGTTTGTTTGGGAAAAACAATTATCAACCTGGCTTTGGGGGTGAATTTGGATAGCACGTTATCCCTTATAAGGAATTATCAGTGAGATTCCAAACAAAGCTGCTGCATTTTCCCACCCACTCGCAAACCATCTGTTTGCTGCTTCAATCTAAACAAATTAGAGTTGGGTTGGCATTTAACATCGATTGGCTCAAACAGTGTGCAAGATCACATTTAACTCACAATGACTAATGCAGCAGCCTCCCACATCTGGAACTGGGGGGGGGGGGGGGGTTAGGTGGGGGGTGTTGGTGGAGAGAAGGGGTGAGGGGATAATGTCCAAACACTGCAAGAGCAGGTATGTTTCAGACACAGCCTTCCCATGACTAGGACAGGAAACTGTCAAACCCATTGTGCCAAACCACAATCCTACCTGTTCCTTCAATGATTTCCAGAGTGTTCTCATCTTCCAGCCAGGAGTAACAGGGGAAATTGTAGACTTTCTGATTGGGCGCTTCGACAGTGACATACTGACAATACCAACTATCTTCGGGTAGCAGAGTATGTTTGTCTTTATATAATCTCACCAGCAATATTTCACCCAGGTCATTGTTACTCTGAATTTTTATTGTCCTGACCTGTGAACATATCAAATGTCAGCGCTGACCAGCTCTCAATTTAAAAGCAAGACACTGCAGGTGCTGGACCTCTGAAACCAAACACAGACATGACTGACTAAAGGTTACACCTGAAACGTTGACTTCGCCTCCTCCTGGCTCATTGTGTTCTGTCAGCCTCCTGCCTGTCTACAGGATAAACCCAGCAGGTCTGGTATCATCTGTGGAAAGAGAGAGAGAGAGAGACAAACGCACACACACAGATACACACAGATCCACAGACACACACACAGAAACAGACACATACACACACAGACGCACATACATACACAGGCACTGACATACACACAGACCCACATGCACATACACAGACAAATACTTAGACACACACACAGACACACGCATACAGACGCACACACATACAGAGACACACACAGACACATACACAGACACACACGCAGACACTTACACACACATACAGACTTTGAGACAGAGACAAGTGAGAGAGAGAGAGAGAGCGAGAGACAGGGGCAGGCAGAGAGAGAAGACAGACAGAGAAAGAGACAGAGACAAGTGAGAGAGACACAGACAGAGAGAGAGGAAGGGAGAGAGACAGATAGAGAAGGAGAGACAGAGACACGTGAGAAAGAGAGAGATAAACAGAGAGGAAAAAGTGAGGACTGCAGATGCTGGAGATCAGAGTTGAGAGTATGGTGCTAGAAAAGTACAGCAGGTCAGGCAGCTTCCGAGGAGCAGGAGAATTGACATTTCAGGCAAAATCCCTTCATCAGGAATGAGGAGACAGACAGAGACAGGCAGAGAGAGAGACAGGCAGAGAGAGAGACAAATAGACAGAGAGACAGAGACAAATAGAGAGACAGGGAGAGGGAGATACAGAGGGAAAGATAGACAGAGAGGGAGATACTGAGGGAGAGACAGACAGAGGGAGAGACATACACAGATAACATTTCAAGTCTGATATAACACTAGTGTGGTTCTGATTGAGAGGGATACCAGATTGGAAACATTAACTCAGTTTTTTTCTTCTCTCTCTCCGGATGTTGCCAGAACTGTTGACTTTTTCCAAAACTTTCTGCATTTGGTCCAGATCTCAAGTTGCCCTAGTTTAACTCTTATTTACACAGACAGCCCCCTCCCCCTCGCCCTCACAGCCAGGCTGTTAAGCTTCCAATGTTTTGAGGCAACCACTCTCGGGGGGCATTAAGCCCACTGCTTCCACATTCCCACAGCATTGAGTCTGTGCTCTCCACTGTTTTGGGAGCTACACTGTACAATGCTGATTACCAACATATCCCCTCACTCCATGCATTCCCTCTGGGACCCCCCAAGCCGACCTGAAATCCTCCTGTCCCCCTCCACCCAGCTCAGACAGACAGGTACAAACCCCCTCTCAGAGAACCTGAGAGATCTGGACTCATTTGCAAGCCGCTGTCTGCCTCAGGACTGTCAGCTCCTGGAGACGCAGAAACCAGCTTTGGGTGGGGGGGGGGGGGGTGTGGGAAGCCCCCCCCCCACACCCTCGCCATGTACTCTGCCTGCATTTCCCTGCCCGTGCTCTCCCCCTGTACTTACACTGCCTTTTCGTATCTTGTCAATTGTCCATGCCAGTCCTACCCGGACTTTTTCAGAGTTGCCCAGGCTACCCACCAGAGTCACAAAGATTCTATCGATGGTTCCAGCTTTGGGAAAGTCACCAGTGACCAGAGAGACTTCATACTGGACAGACATGCTGCTGTTACAGTACCAGAGTAACCTGGTAGGAGACAGAGGGTTCTGCTTTAATCAGGGGAGGTGCAGTTTCATGTCGAGGACGAGGGCTCGGCTAGTATTCAAATTAGTCCATGTTTGACAAATCCACAATAAAGAAAGCTTGGCAAGTACAGACGAGTCTCGCAATTGTACGAATAGCTACAAACATGTTCATTCACTCAAATCTCCAATCTCAATTTCAATGAACTACATAAATGGGGGATTAAATACAAATGATGTGAGCCTGAAGATTAAAACTGATCAGGAAAGGAACAAGGTGGATGTAAATACAGCTTGAACACAGCTTAAAACAAAATCAATAACAAAATCAGAAACTCAGCAGGTCCGGCAACATCATAGAATCATGGAATCCCTACAGTGTGGAAACAGGCCCTTCAGCCCAACAAGTCCACACCAACTTCCGAAGAGTAACCCACCCAAACCCAATCCCCATATCTCTGCATTTATCCCTGACTAATGCACCTAACATACACATCGCTGGACACTAAGGGCAAGTTAGCTTGGCCAACCCACCCTAACCTGCACATCTGTGGCAGGAAAGCAGGGTGAATGTTCCGGGTTCACTGACTCTTCTTCAGAACGTCAAAACAAAATCATTGCTCAGAATAAAATGGAAGAATTATTAATAAAACAAAATAAATTGTGCGTGCAGCAATGTACAGTCTCCAATCAGTATTTGGAAAACTGAAGGCAGTTACTACTACAGGGAAGAGATAATGAGAAGCTGAAACTGAGGTCTGGATGAGTTGTTGGCTGTGTTGCTATCTTCAAACCAAAGGTTTGGGTTCAAGACCTACCTACTATAAACACAGGAAAGTATTCAGCCATGTGTCCTAGAGTCCAGCCATCTCTGGCTGTAATAAAAGCAGAAATTGCTGGAAAAGCTCAGCGGGTCTGTGGAGAGAAATCAGAGTTAACGTTTCAAATTGAGTGACTTCTCAGAAACGTTAATTCTGATGTCAGTTGCTGCCAGACCTGCTGAGCTTTTCCAACAATTCCTTTTTTTGTTTCTGAATTACAGCATCCACAGTTCTTTCAGTATTTATTTCTGGATGTAATTGAGATTCGGGACAGTCAGCATGGCTTTGTGCGTGGGAAATCATGTCTCACAAACCTGAGTGAGTTTTTTGATGAAGTAACAAAGAAGATTGATGAGGGCAGAGCAGTAGATGTGATCTATATGGACTTCAGTAAGGCATTCAACAAGGTTCCCCATGGGAGACTGGTTAGCAAGGTTAGATCTCACGGAATACAGGGAGAACTAGCCATTTGGATACAGAACTGGCTCAAAGGTAGAAGACAGAGGGTGGTGGTGGAGGGTTGTTTTTCAGACTGGAGGC
>NC_057752.1:16188069-16192111 GCF_004010195.1 Chiloscyllium plagiosum
TCTGTTTCCATACTGTACATCTCGATGACTCTATGACTCTAAGTCAATGGAGATACTATAGATCCTAAACTGCTGCAAGGGAGGAGTTAACATTGTAAAAAAAACCACCCAATAAAACAACAGTCTTTCTAATTAAAGGAGGTTAGGTGAACTCTAATGAGAGTACTTGTATATTCATAAGTAACAATCTCCATTCATTAAAATATTGTAGAAGATGGTGCACAGCAGTTAGAAGCTTTATACAAAAAATGACAAATGTAACACTTGTTCCCTTTACTGGTGCAGGGACACAAACAGCAACAAAGTTCCATTGTGCAAGTACATTGTTCAATTTGAGGGGGGCAATACTGACTGGATTAAGCCTTGGCAGAAGAGCGCACATCTTCATATCCTTGTAGGTTTTGTGGTCAGTCTCTTTCTCACTGATCTATTTGTTTCCTTTTTGGTTGCATGACATTAATTTGGAGGATTTGTTAATCTTCACTGTTGTCTAATTAACTCCTTCCATTCCCAGTCATGTCCATTGCACATTAACTGCATCACTCAATGCATGATGGCATATCTTACTCCACACTCACCAATTCTTCTACCTTCACTTACCTCGAGATGTTACAAGTTACCGAGTTGGCAAAGCCAAGCATGGATCCCTTCAGCTAGTCCTGGCTCCCTTGTTAAATAAGGACTCTCAAATGTTAGTATCCATCAACTGTGATTGTTACACTTGGGAGCTTTCTTGGGCAAAACTGGTTTATAAAAAGGAGCCATCCATTTGCATACAAAATTGGCTGGAGGGTAGGTGACAGAAGCTGGTGGTGGAGGGTTGTTTTTCAGACTGGCGGCCTGTGACCAGCGGCGTGCCATTGGGAATAGTGCTGGGTCCACTGAGTTTTGTAATTTGTATGTGATTTAGATGTGAACACAGGAGGGTATGGTTATTAAATTTGCAGATGATGCCAAAATAGGTGGTGTAGTGGACAGTGAAGAAGGTTACCTCAGAGTACAACAGAACCTTATTCAGATGGGTTATTGGGCAAGGGAGTAGCAGATGGAGTTTAACTTTGACAAAAATGAGGTGCTACATTTTGGTAGGGCAAATCAGGAAACAACTTATACCCTTAATGGTAAGGTCCTCGGGAAAGTTGCCAAACAAGCAGGCCTTGAAGTGTTGGGTTAAAAATCGGATGAAGGAGCAGCCCAGTCCAACACTGGCATCTCCAAATCAGGAAGTACTGGTTCATTATTCCTTGAAAGTGGAGTCGCAGGTAAACAGGGTACTGAAGAAAGCATTTAGTACACTTCCCTTGTTTGGTCAGTGCATTGAGTATAGAGATGTCACATTATGGCTGTACAGGAATGCTGCATTCAATTCCGGTCACCCTCCTATCGGAAGGATGTTGTGAAACTTGAAAGGGTTCAAAAAAGATTTACAAGGATGTTGCCAGGATTGGAGGATTTGAGCTACAGGGAGAGGCTGAATAGGCTGGGGCTGTTTTCCCTGGACCGTCGGAGGCTGAGGGGTGACCTTATAGAGGTTTATAAAATCATGAGGGGCATGGATAGGATAAATAGGCAAAGTCTTTTCCTCCAGAACTTGAGGGCATAGGTTTAGGGTGAGAGGGGAAAGATTTAAAAGGGACCTAAAGGGCAACTTTTTCACACAGAGGGTGGTATGTGTATGGAATGAGCTGCCAGAGGAAGTGGTGGAGGCTAGTACAATTACAGCATTTAAAAGGCATCTGGATGGGTATATGAATAGGAAGGGTTTGGAGGGATATGGGCTGGGTGCTGGCAAATGGAACTAAATTGGGTTAGGATGTCTGGTCAGCATGGACGTGTTGGACTGAAGGGTCTGTTTCTGTGTTGTATGACTCCATGAATAAATATTGACATCAGTTGGCCGCAGTGATCAGCTGGCCACAGATTACAGCAAGATCCATGTAAAAATAAACAAAACTGAAAATCTGGTTTTTATCTAAAGGCATCAAAGCCAGCCAACTGAGTCAGCTTCAATAAATTAATATCTACTGTTTAATTTTCACATGTATGGTAATTTTACACCATTGACTATGAAAGGCTCACCAGCCCATTCATCAGCTTGGAAAGACAATGAAGCTATACGCAGGAATACACACTGAATGGTACTGAGAACTGAGATTTGGGAAAATACAGAGAAATCCATCACTGCTGAGTGAGACTCTTACCTCACCTACTCCTCTCAGTCATACTGACTGCCTGTCACCTGTTAGATTCCTACCCTCAGTGGTCCCACAGATATCGGTAATAACACTCACACAACTGCACTTTGAGTCCACAACTTAATTGAACACGTCCCAATCTGCTGTTCTGTTGAATGGAGATATACTACCCATGACCAAGGGGCACCGTGCTGACCAGTCATAGTCCGATCCACCTGGCCTGGTTCCATCACATCATCTCACTGAAAGGGTGCACCTCTTGACATGTAGGTTGGTGTCTGGACACTACATTGCCAAAGTTCTGAACTTGTCTGATATTAATTAGACCATTAACATGGCTGACCATATCATCCAAATGTACCTGTTGATAATTATCAGGATATTGCCATAGCGACCCACTGGTCTGACTTCTATCATTATTTATTTTTACTTTGAGTCAAGTCCAGGTGCTTCCTCCTTTGACCTTGGCCTGTATCAGCTGTCCCTGTGGTTTGTTATGTCAGCAGCACCCTGGGTCCTCTCCCCTCCAGTCCTGTTGACTCGTTGCTAGACCATGTTACTGGTTCAACATATACCCACCCCCCCNCCACCTCCCCCTCCCCCCCACCCCCCATCCCCCCCCCACCGTCTCCAACATGATGTTAAATGTAATCTATTAAGTTTAGGATCATATAAATTCATTGTATAAAGGTGAAAACAAAGAATATATCAATAAAAAATGGATGCATCCTGCATTACAAGTCTCTGAAGATGACTTACATTTGTAATTATTCTTTGCAATTCAGTAAATAAAACAACATTAGGTTAAAAGTTAATACAACTGTCAGATAACAAGTATTATAACAGACAGTATAGTGCTGCTAGCAATATCCTTAAACATACATCATCATTATGAAATGCAAAACATCATAACTCTTCTCCCATAACTTTCTTCTGGTGTTTAAGACCAACAGTTACCCTTTTCCAATTTCCAACTTTTTGTTTTAACAAACAGAATAAGATCATCACCACGATAAGTATAATAATTTGCAGTACAACAATTGTATGAGATAATTCTGACCCATGGGTGGACCTGGTTTTCAGTCTCCAATTCAAATTTTACTCCAAAAACTCAGAGCCTACAAATCTCTTCCTGCCTCTTCTGCATGAATTTTAATTTTTTAATCTGAATTTGTTCAATGTATCATTATAGCTCCGTGATACTGTAACCCTTTTGCTATGAATTCTGTCTCTTATGATCTTATACTTCATAACCATCTGATGCAGGAGCAGCGTTCCAAAAGCTAGTGTTGGACTATAACCCGGTGTTGTGTGATTTTTAAACGTTGTACACCCCGCTCCAACATCAATCTTTTTCTCATGCAATATCCACTTATGGCTGGTTCCCCTGGCCTCAAGAATCAACTCTGCCCAGTCTGTGGTGAAATGCAGAATGGGAGCAAATTCTGTGACTAAAGAAGTGACCATAAATCTTCCATTTGGCTGGACAGATAAGATCATATTCAGCTTCTTGTTGGATTCTGGCTTGGTGGCTAATGGGTAAGTCATGATGTGGAGGGGCCAGTGTTGGACTGCGGTGGACAAGATCAAAAATCAAACAACACAAAGTATATTCCTGTCAGGGTGAAAGGGAAGGCTGGTAGCTATAGGGAATGCTGGATGACTAAAGAAATTGAGGGTTTGGTTAAGAAAAAGAAGGAAGCATATGTCAGGTATAGACAGGATAGAGGGAGTGAATCCTGAGAAGAGTATAAAGGAAGCAGGAGTATACTTAAGATGGAAATCAGGAGGGCAAAACGGAGACATGAGATAGCTTTGGCAAATAGAATTAAGGAGAATCCAAAGGG
>NC_057752.1:16192837-16194986 GCF_004010195.1 Chiloscyllium plagiosum
TGCTGAACAAAGAGACCTTGGAGTGCAGGTTCATAGCTCCTTGAAAGTGGAGTCGCAGGTAGATAGGATAGTGAAGAAGGCGTTTGGTATGCTTTCCTTTATTGGTCAGAGTATTGAGTACAGGAGTTGGGAGGTCATGTTGCGGCTATACAGGACATTGGTTAGGCCACTGTTGGAATATTGCATGCAATTCTGATCTCCTTCCTATCAGAAAGATGTTGTGAAACTTGAAAGGGTTCAGAAAAGATTTACAAGGATTTCCAGACCATTCATGTAAACAACAAAGATTCCAGCACTGACCCCTGGGGCACAGCAGTGGGTCACAGGCCTCCAGTCCGGGAAACAACCTTCAACCATCACCCTCTGCCTCCTACCATCAAGTCAATTCTGAATCCAATTAGCTAGCTCTCCCTGGATTTCATGTGACCTAATCTTCATGCCTAGCCAGAGGCCTTACTCACGTCCACATAGACAACATCCACTGCCCCACCCTCATTTATCCTCATGAGGAGTATGCATTAATAGGCTCCCCCATCTCCTGTGCCTCTATGACCATGCCGATCTTTAAAGGTGACTTATTCTCTCCCTTGTCACCCTTTTACTGGAGAACCTCTTGGGATTACCTTTAACCTTATCTGCCAGATCCATCTCATACCCTCTTTTTGTTCTTCTGATTTCCCCCTTCAGTGTGCCCCTACACTTTTGATAGTCATCCAGGGATTCACGTGAGCCTGATAGTTTAAACCCAGTGTATGCCTCCTTCTTTTTCCTGACCAGAGCCTCAAAATCCCTCGTCAGCCAGGGATCCCTAAAGTCACCAGCTTTTCCCTTCCCCCCCTAACAGGGATACACTGTCCCTGGACTCTTGATGTCACACTTTTAAAAGCTTCCCACTTGCCATAATTCCTTTTCCTTCCAACAGAATCACCCAAATGATCTCTACTAGATCCTGCCTATTCATATCCATTACATGTCCTCCAAATTCTCGGTTAGTTCCCCCACCCAGTCTCTGTGCCTCAGGGCGGAGTGAAATGGAAACGTGAGTGTCAACACATTATAATTAACTCACCTTCTTCATCAATGTCTCATACTTTGTTGGGTGACCACTTGGAACAAGTCCCCTTGGGTTGTTCCTCACATCCCCATGTTTTAATGTCCCTATGATTTGTTTTCATTTCTTGTTGTCACATGTACCTAAGTAGAGCATTACCAGGTTGTGATGGATCCTAGGTAAGGTTTCCCCGGTAGTGAGCTGTGTACGTGGAGTTCATAGATGGAAGGTTGGTTTCCATTTGGGTGTGGGTGTGTGCACCACCTTCTGCAGTTTCTTACAGTCCTGGGCAGAGCAACTGCTGTACCAGGCCGTTATACACCCGGGCAGTATGCTTTCAGTAGTGCATCTGTAGAAGTTGGTGAGGGTCATGACGGACATGTCACATTTCCTGAGGTACCTGAGGAAGAAGAGGCTGCGTGTGTCTTCTTGACCATCACATCTATGTGGGAAATCCAGGACAGATGATCAGTTATCGTCACTCTGAGGAACCTGACGCTGTCCACCCTCTCATCCTCCGTTCCGTTGATGTAGATAGGGACATGCCCTCCTCCTTTCTTCCTGAAGTCAATAACTAGTTGACTTGTTTTGCTGACACTGAGAGAGAGGTTGTGATCATTGTACCATGACACCAAGCCTTCTAGCTCCTTCTTGTATTCTGACTGATCACGGTTTGATATCTGGCCCACTTCCCTGATTTATCCCTGGATGCCATCAAGTCCAGCTGCTTCCTCCTTTGACCTGGCCGGTATTAGCTGTCCCTGTGGTTTGTTATGTCAGCAGCTCACTGGGCCGTTTCCTCTCCATTCCTGTTAACTCATTGCTAGACCATGTGACAACAAATACCCGCTCCCTTCCACCCCCCCCCCCCCCCGCCACATGATGTTTAATGTAATCTATTAAGGGCCATAAGGGCCAACATCATAGCGTCCTCATTAACCTCCAACCCCACTCCCCTCAGTGACCGATCTGTCAGAGTGACCCTAAATAACCCCGTGCCCCACTCCCCTCAGTGACCGATCTGTCAGAGTGACCCTCACTATGCCCCATCCTCCCCACCCACATGTGCACTGTAATCATCCTTTGTCTGACCAATCT
>NC_057752.1:16199329-16204938 GCF_004010195.1 Chiloscyllium plagiosum
CCACAGTGACCGATCTGTCGGAGTGACCCTCACTATACCATATCCCCCACTCCCCTCAGTGACCGATCTGTCGGAGTGACCCTCACTATCCCCCATCCCCACTCCCCTCCGTGACCGATCTGTCAGAGTGACCCTCACTATCCCCCATCCCCCACTCCCCTCAGTGACCGATCTGTTGGAGTGACCCTCACTATCTCCCATCCCCCACTCCCCTTTGTGACCGATCTGTCAGCGTGACCCTCACTAACCCCATCCCCACTCCCCTCAGTGACCGATCTGTAAGACTGACCCTCACTATCCCCCCATCCCTCTCAGTGATGATCACTGACCTGTCGTTTTGCAGGTTCATAAAGAGTTGATGGACAGACTAGTGATATCGATGGAAATGGTGATAGACCAGGAAAGTGACGTGGTTCAGATCTTCAGCCGTGATGGAATTAAATGTTAGAGCAGTTTGATGAGCGAAATGGCCTCCTCTTGTTCCTCTGCTCCTAACAACATGTTGATTAGGTTAAATGAATGAAGCTAGCATGGGTATCAATGTTGTCAGGGACAGATAGACTCCAGGGGGTGATGTGCTGCTGTCGTTGTGTTGAGAGTATTTGTGTGTAGTAGCAGCATCTGTTGGCGAAATAGGAAACAGCAGACCCTATCAATGTCCTGGGGAACAGCGACTCCTGTCAGTGTAAGACAGAACACTGCCCTGGAATCTCCTTTCTCCAGAATGGCCAATGAATTGAGGTAAACAGTTTTGGAAGAAGTTTGCAGGTAAATGACAGAATATTCAAATTACATCGTTTTCGAGTCGTAGAATCATGGAGTGATCCTGCACAGAAAAGACCTTTTGGCCCAACCATGTTCCCAAACTAAACTAGTCCCACCTGCCTGCTCCGGGCCCACAGCCCTCCAAACCTTTCACTTCATTGCTCAGGCCACTGAATATAGCAGATGGGACGTTATGTTGAGGTTAAAGGACGTTGGTGAAGCCTGTTTGTGTCCTGTTACAGTTTCCTTGTTATAGGAATAATATTATTAGGCTGGAGAGGGATGTGAAAAGATTTACCAGGATGTTGCTAAGTATTGAAGGTTTGAGTTATATAAGAAAGGCTGAATAGGCTGGGACCTTTCTCACTGTCGTTTAGAGGATCAGAGGCCACCTGATAGAGGTTTATAAATTAATGAGGTGTTTAGGTAGGGTTCATGGTAGTTAGCTTTTCCCACAATGGGGGGGTTTCAAGATTAGGGGCACATTTTTAAGGCAAGAGGAGAGAGATTTAAAAACTAAATGGAGGTCAGATTTTTTACACAGAGGGTGCTTTGCATGTGGAATGAATTTCCAGAGAAAGTGGTGGATATGGGTCCAGTTACAACGTTTAAAAGATATTTGTCTAAGTACATGAATAGGAAAGGTTTGGAGGGATGTGGACCATGTGATTAAAAAGTTGCCAATTATTATTGTTGTGGACAGAGAGTGTGATACTGCAGAGGGTAAAGAGGGGAAACACTTAGAGTCATCGAGATGTACAGAAGGAAACAGACCTTTCAGTCCAACTGGTCCATGCTGACCAGATATCCTAAACTAATCTAGTCCCGTTTGCCAGCACCAGACCCATATCCCTCCAAACCCTTCCTATCCATATACCCATTTGGATGCCTTTTAAATGCTGTAATTGTACCAGCCTCCACCACTTCCTCTGGCAGCTCATTCCATACACGCACCACCCTCAGCATGAAAACGTTGCCCCTTAGGTCCCTTTTAAATTTTTCTCCTCTCCCCTTAAACCTATGCCCTCTAGTTTTGGACTCCCCATCCATGGGGAAAAGACCTTGACTATTTGCCCTATCTGGGCCCCTCATGGTTTTAAAAACTTCTATACTCTATAGGCAGGACGAGCAGAGTAGTAATCTTATGATTGCTACCACGTGCTAGTGAAGCTACAAATAGAGAGCAAGTGCAGAGGAACATGTGGCTGGAGGGCTGTTGGAGGAGGAAGGGCTTTGGATATGTGGATCATTGGGATACCTTCTGGGGAAGGTGGGACCTGAACTGGAGGGCCACCAATATCCTGGGCGGGAGGTTTGTCAGAGCTCTTCAGGAGGTTTTAAACTAGATTGGCAGGGGGGTGGGAACCTGAGCTCCGGGTCAGATGATGGTGTAGGTTGTGAACAGCCAGATACAGCGTGCAGAGAATCTGTGAGGAGGGATAGGCACTGGATAGGACAAAGGTGCAGTCAGTGTGATGGGTTGAAGTGTGTCTATTTTAATACAAAAAGTATCAGAATATGGGTGATGAATTCAGAGCATGGATCAGTACATGGAGCTATGATGTTGTGGCCATTACGGAGACTTGGATATCACAGGGACAGGAATGGTTGTTGGATGTTCCAGGTTTGAGATGTTTCAAAAAGGATAGGGAGGGACAGTAAAAGAGGTGGGGGAGTGGCATTGCTAATCAGTGATAGTATCACAGCTGCAGAAAGGGAGACCGTCGAGGAGGGTTTGTCTACAGAGTCAGTACGGGTGGAAGTCAGAAACAGGAGAGGAGCCGTCACTTTATTAGCAGTTTTCTACGGGCACCTCAGTAGCAACAGAGACACAGAGGAGCAGATTGGGAGGTAGATGTTGGAAAGGTGCAGAAGTAACAGGGTTGTTGTCATGAGTGACTTTAACTTCCCTAATATTGATTGGAACCTACTTAGTTCAACTAGTTTGGATGGAGTAGGTTTTTGTCAGGTGTGCAGAAAGGGTTTCTGATGCAGTATATAGATAGGCTGACTGGAGGGGAGGCCATATTGGATTTGGGGCTTGGCAACTATCCAGGCCAAGTGTCAGACCTCTCAGTGGGAGAGCATTTTGTTGATAGTGATCACAACTCCCTGACCTTCACTATACTGTACTTATAGAGAGACCTAGGAGCAGACTGTATGGGAAAGTATTTAATTGAGGGAGGGGGAACTACCATGCTATTAGGCAGGAACTGGAGCACCTAAATTGGGAACACGTTCTCAGGGAAATGCATGACAGAAATGTGGAGGTTGTTTAGGAAGGACTTGCTGATAGCGTTGGAGAGGTTTGTCCCACTGAGGCAAGGAAGGGATAGTAGGGTGAAGGAACCTTGGATGACAAGGGATGTGGGAACATCTAGTCAAGAGGAAGAAGGAAGCTTACGTAAGGTTGAGGCGGCAATGATCAGACAGGGCTCTAGAGGGTTACAAGGTAGCCAGGAAGGAACTAAAAAATAGACTTAGGAGAGTTAGAAGGGAGCGTGAAAAAGCTTTAGCAGGTAGGATTAAGGAAAACCCTAAGGTGTTCTTCACTTCTATGAGGAACAAGAGGATGGCCAGAGTGAGGGTAGGGCCGATCAGGGATAGTGGAGGGGACTTGTCCCTGGAGTCAGAGGAGCTAAGTGAGGTCCTTAATGAATACTTTGCTTCAGTATTCAATAGTGAGAGGGACCTTGGTGTTTCTGAGGGCAGCAAGGGAAGGGAGTGCTGCACCTTCAGTGATGATCTTTGTGTCCTCACTGTCCACTGGAGTAATTCCAGATGATTGGAGGGTGGAAAATATTATTCCCTTGTTCAAGAAAGGGAATAGAGATAATCCTGGGAATACAGACCAGTCAGTCTTACATCAGTAGTGGGCAAACTATTGGAGAGGAGTCTAACATACTGAGGATTTATGGTCACTTAGAAACTATAGTTTGATTAGAGATAGCCAGCATGGCTTTGTGAGGGGCAGATTGTTTGAGGATGTGAGAAAACACATTGATGAAGGTAGAGCAATGGATGTGGTGTATATGGATTTTAGCAAGGTGTTTGATAAGGTCCCCCATGGGAGGCTCATTCAGAAAGTAAGGAGGCATGGGATTCGCCCATTATGAGGGAGTGTAATTTGAAGGTGATTGGAGGAAGGTTTAGGGGAGATGTCGGAGGGAGGTTCTTTACACAGAGAGTGGGGGATGTGTGGAATGCACTGCCAGTGGTGGGAGTAGAGTCAGAAACATTAGGGCCATTTCAGTGACTCTTGGATAGGCCCATGGAAGATAGTAAAATGTAAGGTATGCAGGTTAGTCTGATCTTAGAGTAGGATAAACACAACAGCACAATAGCCAGCACAACATCGAGGGCCGAAGGGTCTGTGCTGTGCTGTTTTATGTTCTATATTCTAGGTACTCCTGAAATTTGTACAAGTGAAATTTTGTGAGCAATGTATTTGCAATTCCATGTGGACCTCTGGACTAGTTAAGGAATTCAGGAAGGCAAAATCAAGCATAAAAATTCTAAACTGGTGAAAGTCTGATTTCAATGTGTTTGAAAAAAAATCTGGCTCAGCTGATGTGGAATCAAATGGTTTTTGAACAACAAGGCAGACCATCCAACTCTCTGGAAAATAAAGTCATAAAGATGTACAACTCATCAGCCCAACTTATACATGCTGACCAGATATCCTAACATAATCTAGTCCCATTTGCCAGCAGCTGACCCATATCCCTCTAAACCCTTCCTATTCATGTCCCCATCCAGATGCCTTTTAAATGTGTAATTGTACCAGCCTCCATCAGATCCTCTGGCAACTCATTCCACACATGCACCAGCCTCTGTATGAAAAAGTTGCACCTTAATTTCCTTTTAAATTTTCTCCCTCTCATCTTAAACCTATGCCCTCTAGTTTTGGACTCCACTTCCCCAGGAAAAAGACCTTGGCTATTCACCTTATCCAACTTTCTGAAAAATGAAGGGTCTTAAAGTGGAAGGGAGGCATGTGAGATTGATAACACGAAAGAACATGACTGCAGAAACGATGGACTCTTACAATCCCGGCAGACATTGAGAAACTTTTCAAAGGTGATGGATTTCCCAGGAACAGATGTAAATAACAGAAGACAAGATTTCATGTTTAAAGACTCTTACGATAGCAAACAAATTATAATTTAACACCAATCAAATATTACGTAACAGACAACTACTCACCAAATTAAAGAGGAAACATGTTTTGCGTGATCTATTTTACACAATTGAGATGTGTTTCTAACGCCAGCCTTCAGACAGATGTTGTAGCAGTACAAAAGATTATCTGTCTCGGTGGGACATCGCTTTTGAGTCCCACCAGGTTGAATTCTTCAAGTCTTTGGGAAATCATTCCCCCAACCTGAGCATCCAAGGACTCATGCTCATTGGTGTACCTCTTAATAACCTGCCACAGTTCCATAAAATCTCCAAAATTACTGGGTGTTTTGTTCATTTTTCTAATAGACAGACAACTCTTGCCAACATCTTGCTTGATTGCAAACACAAAACAGCTTCAATTTGAGCAGCAGTATTAAGAATTAGAAGCAATGTAAGCCATTCAGCCCCTCGATTCTGCCCCTCTGTTCAGTAAGATCAGGACTGATTCACCTGCATTTGGAGTTCCCCATTCCCATTTGCCCCCCCCATCCCCACCCCCATCCCCACCCACCCATAACCATTGGAGTTCCTGCCTCACAAGTATTTATCCACCTCCCTCTTAAAAATATTCCACGAGCCAACTCCACCAATCAAAGAGTTCCAAAGCTGCCCAACCCTCTGAGTGGGCAAAAGATCTTCTCACCTGAGTCTTGGAGGGAGAC
>NC_057752.1:16205438-16224933 GCF_004010195.1 Chiloscyllium plagiosum
CCTATCGGAAGGATGTTGTGAAACTTGAAAGGGATCAGCAAAGATTTACAAGAATGTTGCCAGGGTTGGAGGGCTTGAGCTACAGGGAGAGGCTGAACAGGCTGGGGCTGTTTTCCCTGGAGTGTTGGAGGCTGAGGGGTGACCTTAAAAAGGTTTATAAGATCATGAGGGACATGCATCGGGTAAATGGACAAGGTCTTTTCCCTGGGGTGGGGGAGTTCAGAACTAGAGGGCAAAGATATAAAAGAGACCTAAGGGGCAACCTTTTCACCCAGAGGGTGGTACATGTATGGAATGAGCTGCCAGAGGATGTGGTGGGGGCTGGTACAATTGCAACATTTAAAAGGCATTTGGATGGGTATATGAATAGGAAGGGTTTGGAGGGATATGGGCCGGGTGCTGGCAGGTGGGACTAGATTGGGATGAGATATCTGGTTGGCATGGACGGGTTGGACCGAAGGGTCTGTTTCCATGCTGTACATCTCTATGACACTCTCAGGCCCAGGTGACATGACAGTCTTTACCTCGATTAGTTTCCAGAGGACCTTCTCTCTGATGGTTGTTATGTTTATTTCCTCTCCTCCTTTTTGCCCTTCGAATATTTAGAAGGTTTGGAATGCTGTTAGTACCTTCCAATGTGGAGACTGATGCAGAGTCTTTATTCAGCTCCCCTACCATTTCCTGGCTTCCCCTCTCATTACTATTTCCCCAGCCTCGTTCTCTAAGAAGTCCTTGTTCATTTTGGATATATGTAAAGAAGCTCTCCCTGCTTTGATATTGCCTGCTCGTTTCTCCGGGAAGTTTACTTCCTCAATATTTCTATTATATCTTTCTCACCTTTTTGTTTTGAAAGCTTTCCTGACTTACCAGTAATCTTTGCCACATTGTACGTGTTTTGTTTCGATTTGATGTTATACTTAATTCCCTGGTTAACTGTATCCTCTTCATGTACTCCTTCATCTTCACTGGGATATATCTTTGTTGGATATATATCATACATTCTATATATGAACGTTCTCAAACCCCTCAGTTAGATTCCACTCTATAACTCCCTCCTGGGTATCTGTTGTTTTGTATATAAACTACCCCGAACCCCGCGATTAGAATCCAGTCTGTAACTCAATCCTGGATACCTGTTATTCTATATATAAACTACCCCGAACCCCGTGATTAGATTCCGTCTATAACTCGCTCCTGGGTATCTATTTAACTCCCACACCCACCAGTCCCGTGATTAGATTCTAGTCTGGTAACTGCCAATGATTGACAGCTGAAATCTCCTAAACCAGCCAAGATCTCTGGCTTCCTCTAATTCCAGCCTCCCTGGACATCCCCGAATTCTGGGAGTATCAGCTGTGCTGTCAGCTTTCTGGATCTTAACCCTTCAAATCCCTAAACTTCTTAAACACCTCTGCTTTGCTGTGTCCACCTGTGTCACCTGCTTTAAGGTGTCTTCTTTCGTCTGTTCTAATACCCCTTCAAATGTCCGTTCTTGTTGAATAAAACTCCTGTCAGTAGCACTGGGAAAAGCCAAGTTGCAAGAATGTTGCCTCGAGCATGTACTGAACTCACCAGCGAAGATGGTGATGATAATGTCTGCAGGGCTGACATTGAGGCAGAGTGCTGCTCGCGGTGTTACGGTGTGCAGCTACAAGTTACATACCAGCAGCTACTGAGCAATGTTCCAAAGCTGTGCACATGCACAGCATTCTGTCTCTCTGTGTGCGCCTGTTTCTGAGAGTGCGTGTGTCCCTATGCGTGTCTTTGCGTGTGTCTGTATCTGAGAGTGTGTGCGCCCCATGCGTGTCTGTATGCCTGCATCTGAAAGTGTGTGTGCCCCTATGTGTGTCTCTGCGTGTGCCTGTATTTGAGAGTGTCTGTGCCCCTATGTGTGTCTCTGCGTGTGCCTGAATCTGAGAGTGTATGTGCCCCTATGTGTCTCTGTGTGTCTGTATCTTAGTGTGTGTGCCTCTATGCGTGTCTCTGTGTGTGCCTGTATCTGAGAGTGTGTGTGCCCCTATGTGTGTCTCTGCGTTGCCTGTATCTGAGTGTGTATGTGTCTCTGTGTGTCTGTATCTGTGTGCGCGCCCCGATTCGTGTCTGTGTGTGCTTGTATCTGTGAGCAGGTGTGCCTGTATCTGAGAGTGTGTGCCCCTATGTGTCTCTGTGTGTGTGTCTGTATCTGACAGTGCATGTGCCCCTATGCGAGTCTCTGCGTGTACCTGTTTCTAAGAGCGTGTGTGCCCCTATGCGTGTCTCTACATGTGCCTGTATCTGAGTGTGTGTGTGCCCCATGCATGTCTCTGCGTGTACCTGTGTCTGAGAGTGTGTGCGCCCCTATGCGTGTACCTGTACCTGTATCTGAGAGTGTGTGCGCCCCTATGCGGGTCTCTGCGTGTAGCTGTACCAGGATCTGAGAGTGTGTGCCCCTATGTGTCTCTGTGTGTTTGTATCTGAGAGTGCGTGTGCCCCTATGCGTGTCTCTGCATGTTCCTGTACCTGTATCTGAGATTGTGTGCCCCTATATGTCTCTGTGTGTGCCTGTACCTGAGAGTGCGTGTGTCTCTTTGTGCCTGTATCTGAATGTGTGTGCCCCAATGCGTGTCTCTGCGTCTACCTGTACCTGTATCTGAGAGTGTGTGCCCCATGTGTCTCTGTGTGTGTGTTTATATCTGAGAGTGTGTGTGCCTCTATGCGAGTCTGTGTGTGTGTGTGCCTGTATCTGTCTGTGTGTGCGCCCCTATGCGAGTCTCTGCGTGAGCCTGTATCTGAGAGTGTATGTGCCCATATGGGTGTCTCTGTGTGTGCCTGTATCTGAGTGTGTGTGTGCCCCTATGTGACTGTGTGTGTGTCTGTATCTGTCTGTGTGTGCGCCCCATGCATGTCTCTGTGTGTGTCTGTATCTGAGAGTGTGTGTGCCCCAATATGTGTTTATGTCTGTATCTGAGTGTGTATGTGCCTGTGTGTGTGTGCCAGTATCTGAGTGTGTGTACCCCTATGCGTGTCTCTGTGTGCGCCTGTATCTGAGTGTGTGCGCCCCTACGGGTCTCTATATGTGCCTGTATCTGAGAGTGTATGTGCTCCTATGTGTCTCTGTGTGTGCCAGTATCTGAGTGTGTGTACCCATAAGACCATAAGACATAGGAGCGGAAGTAAGGCCATTCGGCCCATCGAGTCCACTCCGCCATTCAATCATGGCTGATGAGCATTTCAACTCCACTTACCCGCATTCTCCCTGTAGCCCTTAATTCCTTGTGACATCAAGAATTTATCAATCTCTGCCTTGAAGACAATTAGCCTCCCAGCCTCCACTGCACTCTGTGGCAATGAATTCCACAGGCCCACCACTCTGGCTGAAGAAATGTCTCCGCATTTCTGTTCTGAATTTACCCCCTCTAATTCTAAGGCTGTGTCCACGGGTCCTAGTCTCCTCGCCTAACGGAAACAAATTCCTAACGTCCACCCTCTCCAAGCCATGTATTATCTTGTAAGTTTCTATTAGATCTCCCCTATGCGTGTCTCTGTGTGTGCCTGTATCTGAGAGTGTGTGCCCCCCTGCGGGTCTCTGTATGTGCCAGTATCTGAGTATGTGTACCCCTACGCGTGTCTGTGTGTGTGCCTGTATCTGAGTGTGCGCGCGCCCCTGCGGGTCTCTGTATGTGCCAGTATCTGAGTGTGTGTACCCCTATGTGTCAGTGTGTGTGCGCGCCTGTATCTGAGAGTGTATGTGCCCCTATGTGTGTCTCTCTGTGTGTCTGTATCTGAGAGTGTGTGTGTCTGTATCTGAGAGTGTGTATGCCCCTATATGTCTCTGCGAGTGCCTGTATCTGAGAGTGTGTGCGCCCATATGTGTGTCTCTGTGCCTGTATCTGAGTGTGTGTGCCCCTATGTGTGCCTGTGTCTGAGAATGCGTGTGCCCCTATGCGTGTCTGTGTGTGCCTGTATCTGAGACTCTGTGCCCCTATGCGTGTCTCTGCGTGTACCTGTATCTTGAGTGTGTGCGTCCCTATGCATTTTCCTGTATCTGAGAGTGTGTGCCCCATGTGTCTGTGTGTGTGTCTGTATCTGAAAGTGTGCGCGCCCCTATGCGTGTCTCTGTGTGTGTCTGTATCTGAGTGTGTGTGTCCCTATGCGTGTCTCCGCATGTACCTGTATCTGAGAGTGTGTGCCCCTATGCGGGTCTCTGCATGTACCTGTATCTGAGAGTGTGTGCGTCCCTATGCGTGTCTCTGCGTGTTCCTGTATCTGAGAGTGTGTGCCCCATGTGTCTGTGTGTGTCTGTATCTGAGAGTGCGTGTGCCCCTATGCGTGTCTCTGTGGGTGTCTGTATCTATGAGTGCGTGTGCCCCTATGTGTGTCTCTGCGTGTGCCTGTATCTGAGAGTGTGTGCCCCTATGTGTCTGTATCTGAGTATGTGCCCCATGCGTGTCTCTGCGTGTGCCTGTATCTGAGAGTGTGTGCCCCTATACGTGTCTGTGTGTGTGCCTGTATCTGAGAGTGTATGTGCCCCTATGCGTATGCCTGTATCTGAGTGTGTGTGCGCCCCTATGTGTGTCTCTTCGTGTGCCTGTATCTGAGTGTGTGTGCCCCTATGCGTGTCTCCTCGTGTACCTGTATCTGAGAGTGTGTGGGCCTCTGTGTGTGTGCGCGCGCGCGTGCCTGTATCTGAGAGTGTATGTATCTCTGTGTGTGCCTGTACCTGAGTGGATGTGCCCCTATGTGTCTGTGTGTGTCTGTATCTGAGAGTGCGTGTGCCCCTATGCGAGTCTCTGCGTGTACCTGTATCTGAGAGTGTGTGTGCCTCTGTGTGTGTGTGTGCGTGCGCGCGCCTGTATCTGAGAGTGTATGTGTCTCTGTGTGTGCCTGTACCTGAGAGTGGTTGTGCCCCTATGTGTCTGTGTGTGTGTGTGTCTGTATCTGAGAGTGGATGTGCCCCTATGTGTCTGTGTCTGTATCTGAGAGTGGATGTGTGTCTGTGTGTGTCTGTATCTGAGTGTGTGTGCCCCTATGCGTGTCTCTGCGTGTACCTGTATCTGAGTGTGTCCCCCTATGTGTCTCTGTGTGTGTCTGCATCTGAGAGTGTGTGCCCCTATGCGAGTCTCTGCGTGTACCTGTATCTGAGAGTGTGCGCGCCCCTGTGTGTCTGTGTGTGTGCGTGCGCCTGTATCTGAGAGTGTATGTGTCTCTGTGTGTGCCTGTACCTGAGAGTGGATGTGCCCCTATGTGTCTGTGTGTGTGTGTCTGTATCTGAGAGTGTATGTGCCCCTATGTGTCTGTGTCTGTATCTGAGAGTGGATGTGTGTCTGTGTGTGTCTGTATCTGAGAGTGTATGTGCCCCTATGTGTCTCTGCGTGTATCTGTACCTGTATCTGAGAGTGTGTGCGCCCCTATATGTCTGTGTGTGTCTGTACCTGAGAGTGTGCGCCCCTATGCGTGTCTCTGTGTGTGTGCCCCTATGCGTGTCTCTGTGCCAGTATCTGAGAATGTGTGCCCCTATGCGTGTCTCTGCGTGTACCTGTATCTGAGTGTGTGTGCCCCTATGTGTCTGTGTGTCTGTATCTGAGTGTGTGCGCCTTTGTGTCTCTGCGTGTGCCTGTATCTGAGCGTGTATGTGCACCGTGTGTGTGTGTGTCTGTATCTGAGTGTATGTGCCCCTATGTGTGTGTGTGCCTGTTTCTGAGAGTGAATGTGCCTCTGTATCTGTGTGTGTGCCTGTTTCTGAGAGTGTATGTGCCCCTATGTGTCTCTGCGTGTGCCTGTATCTGAGTGTGTATGTGTCTCTGTGTGTGTGCCTGTTTCTGAGTGTATGTGCCCCTATGTGTCTCTGTGTGTGTGTCTCTCTCTCTGTATCTGAGAGTGTATGTGCCCCTATGTGTCTCTGTCTGTACCTATATCTGAGAGTGTGTGCCCTTATGTGAGTCTCTGCGTGTACCTGTATCTGGGAGTGTGTGCCCCTATGTATCTCTGTGTATGTGTGCCTGTACCTGAGAGTGGATGTGCCCCTATGTGCCTCTGTGTGTGTCTGTATCTGAGTGTGTGTGTGCCCCTATGCGTGTCTGTATCTGTGTCTTCTGCCTGCTGTTTCTCCTTCACTTACCCCTGCCTCTCTGTTCCCACCCTCAGTGCCCACAACCAACAAGAGGGACACGCGCTCGATTGAAGAAGCAATGAACGAGATCAGGGCCAAGAAGAAGCTGAAACTGTCGGATGAAGGAACAGGCGGGTCGAGTGGACAGTAGTTCGGGATTGAGGCCCAGGTGTGAATCTCCTTCAGGAGCTGAGACCTCTATCAGGGTGGCAATGTCCCTGCTTGCTGCGGTTACAACCATGCTGTGTTCCTCGGGATGTGGGGCTGAGATGGGTAGCGTTGAGACTGCAGTTTGGGAAAGGGGGAAGTAGCAAGTTGGGAACTTTAGTCTCTGTCATGTTCACCTAGTTGTCTTTTCCTTAATTATCGACCCCCTTCCCCCTGGTCTGCCGTTAATTGAGGGAATCCTCAATTATGATCAGTGCTGTTGGAGTGGGAGGGAAGCAGACAAAGGTTTTAATCTGAGGTCTTTGTGTTGTGCAACTCTTAAAGCTTTAAGGAAAGCAGTGTTCTGATGTGGACAACTCTTGCTTAAACTCATTAACCACTGAAATTGCTGCCTCTGAGTGTTATCGTTGAGTCAACGAAAAACACTAAACTCTGAGCATTTTGCTCCCCCCATCCCAAGTTTCCAAACTGTGCTCCCCCCTCACCTGGGACTCAGTGCTGCCCCGTCCCTGTCCTGTTTGTCTCTGTCTGCCTGCTCAATCCCCCAGCTTGTGTGATGGTGTTAATCAGCTCCTGGTGACAGAGAGAGGGGAGCTCCCTGGCCGGAACAGCTACTGTCTCTTTCATTGCCTTCAGAATCTAACTTGCAACCATTTTGAATGGAGTTTTCCCTTTTATCTGCTGTGTTTGAATGTAAATTATCATCCTTTGAGATGCTTGGTATCAGTTAGTTGCTGAAATCATTTTATCTTTTCGCAAATAAACAATAATTTCTAACATTCTCTCAGAAGGCTTTTCTGCTGTGGTTTTGTACGTGTTGGTGACAGTGAGCTACCTGAACCACTGCACTCCGTGGGGAGGAGTGGGTGGATTTCAGGAACAGTGATGGTGAGGGGCTCGGAGGGGGACTTGCAGTGGATGGCGTTCCCATGTTCCTGCTGCCCCTTGTCCTTCTGGATGGAAGGGACCGTGGGTTTGGAAGGTGCTGCCTGAGGGTCTTTGGTGAGTTTCTGCAGTGTATCTTGTAGCTGGTACACACTGCTGCTACTGAGCGTCGGTGGGGGAGGGAGGGAGGGGATGTTTGTGGGTGTGGGGCCAATCAAGCGGGGGCTGCTTTGTCCCTGGGTGGTGTCGAGCTTCGAGTGTTGTTGGAGCTGCAGCACTCCCTGCTTTGACAGACCGGTGTCCTGTAAATGAGGATTCAGGCACTGTCCTCATGACCTGTCCTACCTGCCAATCTCCCTTCCCATCATATCCATTCCCACCCCCATTTATCTCTCCACCCTGGAAGCTTCCTGCCTCGATTCCTGATGAAGGACTTTTGCCCAAAATGTTGATTTTCCTGCTTCTCGGATGCTGCCTGGCTTGCTGTACTTTTCCAGCACCACACTGATCTAAAAACTGTTGGTATTGACCTGTCCCAGGAGGAGGAGATAACTCTCCAATCAGGCCTGAAGCTCACTGCCTTAGACAATCCTGCACCCATGAAAGTGAGCAGTATTTTATTCTGTATCAGGCTGGAGATTATTCTCTCGGGGCTGGTAGAAACATCAGTGCTCTCCTGGCCCATTTGAACAGCAAGTTGTGAAGTGATGGGATTTATTTTGAAAGAGCCAATGAGAAGATGTAGTGGTCTAAGTTGACAGTGAATGCAGGGACAGGCTTGGATTGTAAACTGACCTGTATAGGACAAGTAAAAGCTGATGAAGGTGTGTAACCCCCCCCCCCCCCCCCCCCTTTGAAATAATGAATGGAGAGTTTGCTTAAACCTGTACAAGGCACAGCTGGACATTCTGTAGTGTCCAGTGAATCTCAATCTGCTTACCGTAATTACCATGCTGCTGCATATTAATAGGGGAGAGAGCACAAAGCAGCGATGGGGCATGTGTAAATGAGGCAGAAATGTCATTCTCAACTGTTGACTAAACACTCCATTGAGGAAACAGCAACTAACCACTCCAATTCCACCACCCAGAGGATAGACAGACAGGTCTGAGTGACACGAGCACTTTATTCACCAACACATCACATCCTGATTACAAAGCAACATCTAGATTTGACCGGAAGCCTTTGCAGGGGAGCCATAGGACAGGTGGAGAGGAGACAACTGGTGATGGTGGTGGATCAGAGAGAGAGCAGTCTTCAGGAGAGTGGAGTGAGGGGTTATGACGGCTGGATGCTGCTCCCTACAACTCCTAGGGAAGCAGATCAGGCTTTCACAGTGGTTTCCGGAAGTTGCGGCCAGCAAACTTGGCTTTCTCTCCCAGCTCTTCCTCAATCCTGCACAAAAACCACAAAGAATTTGGTTCATGTTCAACACCTGCAATTCTCAGACTTACCTGCTTCCCCTCTAACCTCAGGATTAGTACACATTACACATTACTACCCACTTACAGAGGCTGTTGCCTGGACTGGGAATGCTTGGTGTGAAGCACATGCAAGCCTAAAAAGAATGTACCCAGATGGTGAAACACCAGCCATTAGTTACAATGAGAATTCTCCAGGATAGGGAGCAGCAGATAGATGTGGGATGAAATTGAGGGATACAAGATCAAACTCTGATAAGGTCCAGTTATTCCCAGTGCTCCCAGGATTCTCTACTCCTGGTGTTTGGTATGACCCTCCAAACACCCATCTTCAAAAAAGGGGCCCCCATATTACAATCTCTGCAGAATTCTTCCACGTGAGTATTACTCACCTCATCAGCTGGTTGTACTTGGCTAGACGTTCAGAGCGACATGGAGCCCCAGTCTTAATCTAAAAGAGAGAGAGAGAGAGAGAGGTTACCCAGTGCTTTGCAGAACCAGCCAACACCAGAGAGAAAAAAACAGCTTCAGAACTCACGAGACAGCCCTCATCCCCCACGAAGGAGGTCACACACTCACCTGGCCAGTGCAGAGACCTACAACCAGGTCAGCAATGAAAGGATCCTCTGTCTCCCCAGAGCGGTGACTCACCATCACTCCCCAGCCATTAGTCTGAGCCAGTTTACAGCTGAAGGAAAGGAAAGGAGAGTGAGTTACTGTGTAGAGGGAGCTGTAGCCAATCCCATGCTGCACCTGTTCAGTGTTTAAGGATACTGCATTGATTTGGCCACTTTTTAAAAATCAGCAGCTTCCTTTGCAGGGTGAGTGAGTGTGCACAGAGACAGGCTTTTTAAAAACAAAATCCAGGGGAATACAGCAGTGAAGCAGACAGAGCTGGTGCTAATACTGTCACCACTCTGCCCAGTGATTACCCACATACAGAGCTGTGTGCACTCTCTCCTCTCCTGAGCGAGAGTCTCCAGTTTCAGACAATCCCAAAATAGCAAGGTTTGGAAAGGTCAGCATTCCCTGCCCCACCCTCCTCACTCCCATATGGCTTGTGACATTTGCAGTGGATGCACCCTAACCCCAATTACTATCCTGATTTCTGTAGAGATTCCTTCTCCTGACCAGGGGGTTCAGTGACAGCAGACAGCCATTCAGCCTATTACATCTGCAATGCAATCCCTGAAAGCTATCCATTTAGAACCACCGGCTTCGGCCATGCTCTTTCCCCATGGGACTGTGCCATGTCCCCCAATTCAGAGGTAGACTGAACATAGTCATCAGAGCCACCACTTCAGATAGTGCAGTGTGCACACATCCCCTCCCTTCCTCCCCCAACACTCACTGAATGAACGAATGAATGATCACTCACGCTTTGATGGACTCAGAGACCGTTCCAATCTGGTTGACCTTCAGCAAGAGACAGTTGCAGGCTTTCTTATCCACTGCTGTCTGGATGCGTTTGGGGTTTGTGACAGTCAGGTCATCTCCCACAATCTGAATGGACACACTGGAGGTGAACTTGGACCAGTTTTCCCAGTCATCCTGGTCAAAGGGATCTTCAATGGACATAACTAAAAAGGAGAGAGAGGGAGAGGGAGAGGGAGAATCAGCACCAGCACCAGCCCAGGGTCTTAGAACAAAGCAGGTCAAAGAAAATGTACAGCCCAGGAACAGGCCCTCCCTTCAGCCCTCCAAGCCTGAGCCGATCCAAATCCACTGGCTAAACCTGTCGCCCAATTCCTAAGCATCTGTATCTCTCTGCTCCCCACCTACTCATGCATCTGTCCAGACGCACCTTAACTGAATCTACTGTGCCTGCCTCTACTGGCAACGCATTCCAGGTACCTACCACCCTCAGTGTGAAGTACTTGCTGTGTATATCCCCCTTAAACTTTCCACCTCTCACCTTGAAAGCGTGACCTCTTGTTATTGAATCCCTCACCCTGGGAAAAAGCTTGTCTCTATCCACCCTGTCTATACCCTTCATGATTTTGTAAACCTCAATCAGGTCCCCCCTCAGTCTCCTTTTCTCTAATGAAAACAATCCTAACCTACTCAACCTCTCCTCATAGCTAGCACCTTCCACACCAGGCAACATCCTCGTAAACCTTCTCTGCACCCTCTCCAAAGTGTCCACATCATTTTGGTAATGTGGCGACCAGAACTGTACACAGTATTCTAAATGTGGCCGAACCAATGTCTTGTACAGTTTTAACATGACCTGCCAGCTCTTATACTCAATACCCCATCCGATGAAGACAAGCCTACGATATGCCTTCTTGACCACTCTGTACCCTGAAGGTAGCTGCACAGGTGGATAATGGACCTGCACTCCCAGATCTCTCTGCTCAACGTTTCCCAAGGCTCTTCTGTTTACAGTATAGTTCACTCTTGAAGTAGATTTCCTAACCACCCACCTCCCCATCCTGCCCTTACCAGGGTAGTTATTGATGAAGGATTTATACAGGTCACCCAGCTTCTCCCCAGAGATGTAGCGGCTAGGATCGTCGGGAGACTTGAAATCCAGGTCATATTGTCCTTTGCGGCAGAACTCAGAGGCTGCCACATCCATTCCAATGATAATCTTGTCGGTATAACCGGCCTTCTCAATTGCAGTCTTCAGCAACTCCAGAGCTGCGGAGTGGAAGGAAGGGACAGAGGGTCACCAAACCCAAAACGTTAACTCTGATTGCTCTACCCAGACGCTGCCAGACCTGCTGAGCTTCCCCAGTACTTTGTTTTTGTTTCCAATTTACAGCATCCATAGTTCCTTTGATTTTTAAGATAATTTAACCCTTTGCTGCACTCTCGGGGTTGGGGGAGGGACAGAATTGAATTCATTCAATTGTCACATAACTCAAATGGGTGTAGTGGAGTGAAACGATTACAAGTTGCCACTTAGGTACAAAGATACCTAGGTACAGATACTTAAATACAAATTCTTAGGAAAAATAAATTAGAAACATGAAGTACTCCAGCATTACAGATCTTCCAGAGTTAAAAAAAAAATCAGTCATTGGGGATGGGAGCAAAGAAAAAGGGGGAGGGGAGAGCGCCTGTATCAGATTTATGATTCCATCTTAAACAGTTCCCTCCATTTGCAATGAGATCCCAGCTCTCTGCTCTCTCCACCCACTTCCCCCCCCCCCCCGGTAAAACTGAACTTTTCCCATTGACATTCAAGCTCCCAGCTGTGAGCCTGCCATTTTCTGCGTTTATTTCAGATCCTTGAGCTCTCAGACCATGGTATTTTATCTGAAGGTTGCAGTTCGACGCCCAGCACCTCAGATTCTGTTACTGCTCCTGCAGCTAAAGTTAGGTCTTGACATTTGGAGAGGGCAGCGCGAAACAGAACATGAGCTTCTGAAAGCTTGACTGGCCACTCGTCAGCCCGGTGGCTCCGTCACTTGGCAACAGCACTAGGTAGACAGAATATCCAGCCTGTGTCCTGCTCCTCTCCTCTCTGCAGGAGTTCAGGTCTGCTCAGGACATGTCTTAGAATTCAGATTAACACATCCCAGGGAGCCCAGTACACAGGCAGCAAGTGATCTTCTGGGTTCATTTTGGTCAAACCCACCCTCGTGGATATTGGGGGGGGGGGTGGGGGGAGGAGGAGAAGATGGTGGGGGTGGGGCGTGGAAGATGAATTTCAGTTGCAGACAGTGTGAATTCTCACTGAGCTGAGGATTGACAGCACTGGGGTCCTCCGTAAATTCCCAAGCCATTCCCAGGGCAGACAGGAGAGACAGTCCTCCTACCAGGGAGGTCAGCGAGGTGGGTAGAGGAAGGGAAGGTTGGTGCGTTGTGTGTGCCTGTTACCTTCATTGTTCTCCAGGATGTTGGGGGCAAATCCTCCCTCATCACCCACATTGGTGGCATCTTTCCCATACTTGGCCTTGATGACGTTCTTCAGGTTGTGGTAGACCTCTGCACCAATCCGCATTGCTTCCTTGAAGGTGGCAGCACCAACGGGCAGAATCATAAACTCCTGCATGGCTAGCTTGTTCCCAGCATGGGAACCCCCATTGATCACATTGAAGGCCTGTAGGGGGAACAAGGGACCGACAGGGTTACGGCATCCTGGAGGAACAGTGCCCAATGAGATTCAGGTGCATAGCTCTTTAAAATGTCACAAAGAGGGTCAGAAAATGGTCAAGGTGGCCAATGAAATGCTGGCCTTTCGGAGGACAGGGTTATACTCCGCACTGGAGAAAGGATGTCCTGGCACTGGAGGGAGTGCAGAGGAGGTTCACTCGGTTGATTCTAAACTGATGAAGGGAAGAGATAAGATCAAAGTAGGAGGCTGTTTCCACTGGTGGGTAAAACTAGAACTCGGGGGCAGGGCCTCAAAATAAGGGGAAGGGGGAAAGCAGATTTCAGACTGAGCTGAGGAGGAACTCCTTTCCCCAGAGGATTGGCAATCTGTGAAATTCCCTGCCCAGTGAAGCAGCTGAGGCTTCATACGCTGAATGTTTTAAGATAAAGAGAGATGTTTGAACAGTGAAGGAATGAAGGGTTATGGTGAGGGCAGGTCGGTGGAGTTAGGTCCATGATCTTATTGAATGCGGGGCAGGCTCGAGGGGTCAGACGGCCTAGTCCTGCTGCTGGATCTTGTGCTTTATGGAGGTGGTTATAGTTAGACCTCTCTCAGAAACCTGTTAGGAAGAATGTTGTTGCCCCAGAGCTGGTTACTCAAAAGGTTTACAAGAAAAATAGCTGGATTTCAGGGAGGTTATGAGGAGAGATTAGACAAATGAAGCCTGTTTAAAAGGTTAAGAGGTGATCTAATCAAAGTCTTAGCAGGGAAAGATAAACTATTTCCATTGGTTGACAATTCTAGAAGCAGGGGCTTAGTCGTAATAATTTGGACCAGGCCATTCAGGAAACGTTACAAAGCAGTTCTACAATAGTGGTGGAAATTTCAAACACTTCCTCAAATGGCAGTCAACGCTAATTCAATAGTTAAATTTAATCTAACTTAGACAAATTCCCAAAGTGTTAAGGGATATGGGCCCCACAACAAGCATAGGCCACTGCTTGGCCATGCTCTTACTGGGTGGCTGAGCAGCTCAAGGGTTCAATGGTGTCCCTATGTTTCCCGCCCCCCCAAGTTAAGACCCCTCTGAATCTATCATGTTTCAATCAAGTCAGCCCTTACTCCACTCTGGCAGATAAGAGTTCAGTCTGTCCAACTGGTCTCTTAAAATAACTCGCCCATTCCCGTTTTTAGTTTGGTAAGCCTGGTCTAACTACCTTCAATATAGTTACAACCCTTGCTTAATGAAGGAGATTTATACTGTACACAGTACCCCAGATTTAGTCACAGTGCCCTTTATAACTGAAACATTACCTCACTACTTTTGAATTTAATTTCCTCTTGCAATTAGAGGAACCGTGCTTATCCAAACAGCACGGGTGGGGAGTATGGTGTTCGGATAATTGAATGCCAGATAACAGTTCAGCCAAGCATCGGGACCCTCTGATCTTGATCTTATAATCTGAACTTTGGATAATCGAGGTTAGTCGATTGCACCAGCTTTCCTAATTACTTCCTGTACCTGTGTACTAACCGCTCATGATTTGGTCACAAGGACATCAAATCCCCCTGCATCTCCGGGCTCTGCAATCTCTTAGCACTGACAAGGAGTTCTTTCTATTCTTCCTGTTAAAATGGACATTTTCCCAGCTGATACTCCTTTTGGCTACTGTCCAAACCTTTCATATCCATTTGTATTCTCACATCCTCTTCACAACTCACTGATCAAAATGGCAGCTATCACTGCAGGGCATTGCTTGGTGATTGGAGGAAGGTTAGAACATAGAACAATACAGCACAGAACAGGCCCTTCGGCCCACAATGTTGTGCCGAACTTCTAACCTAGATTAAGCACCCATCCATGTACCTATCCAAATGCCGCTTAAAGGTCGCCAATGATTCCGACTCTACCACTCCCACGGGCAGCGCATTCCATGCCCCCACCACTCTCTGGGTAAAGAACCCACCCCTGACATCTCCCCTATACCTTCCACCCTTCACCTTAAATTTATGTCCCCTTGTAACACTCTGTTGTACCCGGGGAAAAAGTTTCTGACTGTCTACTCTATCTATTCCTCTGATCATCTTATAAACCTCTATCAAGTCACCCCTCATCCTTCGCCGTTCCAACGAGAAAAGGCCGAGAACTCTCAACCTATCCTCGTACGACTTCCTCTCCATTCCAGGCAACATCCTGGTAAATCTTCTCTGCACCCTCTCCAAAGCTTCCACATCTTTCCTAAAGTGAGGCGACCAGAACTGCACACAGTACTCAAACTGTGGCCTAACCAAATTCCTGTACAGCTGCAACATCACCTCACGACTCTTGAATTCAATCCCTCTGAGGGGAAATGTCAGAGGTAGGTTCTTTACCAGAGAGTGGTGGGCACGCAGAGTGCACTACCAGTGGTGGGAGTAGAGTCAGACACATTAGGGACATTTAAGTGACTCTTGGTTAGGCCCATGGAAGATAGTACAATGAAGGTCAGCACATCAAGGGCCGAAGGGCCTGTACTATGCTGGACCATTCTAAATATACAAGTCTATGCCAGTTGGAAAGAGGTGAGAGCTCAGCACAAGTTCGGTATTAGTTATACACAACTCCCTAACTCAGAACAGGCCCAACCCCATCCCTAGTAATCACAACTTGAAGCTTAACTTGTCTCTAGCTCCACATCAGAACTACAAATGCTAAAAGGATTTTTGGAAAATTGGTTGCCTAATATGATTTTATTAATTACTCATTAATTCAAAGATCAATTTCTTGCTTTGGAGTGATTTAGTTCACTTACAGTTAAGATACATTTTTTGTGACTTTCTGAAGTTTGTTCATTGGCATTTCTGATACCTTGGGTCCAATCCCATGCTGCCCGTGACCTAGGAATGTTTGATGGGGACAGTAAGGAACGTTTACTTTAAAGATTAGAGGGGGCATTACTCTGAACTTTACTCTGCTGTCCCTATCCAGGGAATGTCTGAAGATGACGGTGCAGAAGGAGCTTTACTCTGTATCTAATCCCATGCTATCCTGGTCCTGGGAATGTTTGGTGGGGCATCTCAGTGATATGTCAGTGTGGTTTTAGGAGGAGCAGAGGTGGATAATGCAGGAATTGCAAGCTACTCCCACAGGCAGGGAATAACAGACTCACCGGGACTGGGAGGACAAGATCCTTATTGCCAGCAAGGTCAGCAATATGGCGATACAGTGGCACCCCCTTCTCCTTCGCACCAGCTTTGCAAACTGCCAGGGAGACACCCAGGATGGCATTGGCTCCAAACTTAGCTAGAGAGAGAGAGAGAGATTACCACAGCCCTTCTGAGTCTAGGCCAAAGTAAAACAGTTCAGAATGTTTCCCAGGCGAGACCCTCCGACCCACACTCACATTTATTATCAGTTCCATCCAGGTGCAACATCAGCTCGTCGATCTTTTCCTGTTCAATTACATTTACTTTCTGCAAAAGAGTAAGTTGAACATTTGGTGTTCAATACTGTGGATTGTGAAAGTGACAACTACAGTGTGACATTGGGCTAATTTAGCCTCAACACCATGAGACAGGGAGCAAAGAGAGTCAGTGTTCCAAGACCCTGGTTACTTGGATGACTGAGCAGAGATCTGGGTACCAGGTCATAGGAAGGATTCGGTAACCTTGGAGGGCAGATCACCCAGCTTACAAGAATGATACCTGGACTTCAGCAGATACATTATGAGGACATAATATAAATGAGAATGGTTTTCTCAAGAATTTAGAAGATTAAGGGGTGATCTGATCAATGTCTTCAAGATAATAACAGGAGAAGACAGTATTAAATTATTTATGCTCTTTGGGAATTCTAGAACTAGGACAATTAGGACCAGATTGTTCAGGAGAGATGTTAGGAGGCTCAACACACAAAGGGCAGGAGATTTGGAACTCTTATACAAAATGGCAGCTGATGCTCGATCAGAGACACAGACACTTTTGTTAAGCAAAGGTACAAGAGATATTGGCCAAAGGGAGAACAATGGAGTTGGACCACAGATCTGTCAAAGTCTCATTGAGTGGTGGAACAGGTTTAAATGGCCTACTCTGGATCAGAGTGGTGCTGGAAAAGCACAGCAGGTCAGGCAGCATCCGAGGAGCAGGAGAATCGACGTTTCGGGCAAAAGCCCTTCATCAGGAATACAGGCAGAGAGTCGTTTTTACCTCCTTAAATGGCCTACTCACATTCTCACATTCCCGCTCTGAGGGGTTTTACTTTACTGGGGGGGGGGGGACCTGATCAGTGAGCCCTGGGGTTCAGTGTGCTATCTTCAGCAGATTATAAACTGGGGGGAACTGCAGGGCAGTGTCAGCCTGGTGTGACTCAGCTGAATCGAGAAGGCTGTTAAAAGAGAACCACGTTTACACTCAGTGGCAGTCAGAGGGGCTGCGGTACATTACCTTCTCAATCAACACTGGGCCAATGTGTTTATTGATGTTCTCAACAGCCTTCAGTACTCCTGCAAACCGAGAGAAAGAGAAATGAACAGAGTGAGCAGATGACCCAAAGAGTCGGGCTCTTGTATAGCAGCTGGCTATGACCTTCCATGGGGTCAGCCTTTCAGGGAGTTGGTGAGCTGATTTATTCCAACCCTGTGGGGGACCCCTTTACACTGAATCATCAATTCAAGTCAAGCCCAACAAACAGAAGACAGTCCCCATTGTGTTATGGAGGAGATAGTGACACTCAAGATGGATTTACAGACAGTAACTCCGAGCGAATACAGCAGCTGGTCCAGACTGCAAAGCAAGTGGAATGTGGCTGGTGAATGGGGGAGGGGTAGAACTTACACTCAGCTACCAGCAGAAACCAGTCTGATCATTACTCAGTCAGACACAGGGCTGCAACTAACGATTGCATTATATTTGCACTGGTCTGACGAATTGAACTACCAACTGCAGGTTGCAACAAGTGATCACTGCAATGCGGCATTTGGCTAGTTTAGCCTCAGCACCCTGGGGATTGGGAGTATAAACCATGTCAGGGTAACAAAACCCTGGTTACACTCCAGTTAGAGGACTGAACAGACCCGAGTACCACAGTTTAGGAAGAATACATTGGTCTTGGAGGGAGTACAACGTAGGTTTACAAGAATGAAGGGCCAGCAGTGGCCTCTCAGCACCTGGGACTCAGGTTCAACTCCACCCTCAGGTGACTGTGTGGAGTTTGCATGTTCTCCCTTTGCCTGCGTGGGTTCCCCTCCCACAGTCCAAAGATGCACAGGTTAGGGTGGATTGGCCATGCTAGACTGCCCCATAGTGTCCAGAGATGCGCAGGTTAGGCAGATGAGCCCATGGGAAATACAGGTTCACAGGGATGGGGTGGGATGTTCTCTGGAGGTTTGGCTGCAGTCTCAGAGAGTCTTCGCACTGTCGGGGTTCTATGGTTCTGCTCGGCTGAAGGCACTTCAAAATACTCAACCCCATGGCCCTGGGGGAAGGGCTTTAAGTGATTCAGATGGTCAGCTTCATAAATCCCAAGCCTTCTCAAACACACACCTACCACTTGTTCCAATACTACAGGGGAGAGCGCCGACTCTGGGGAGAGACAGGGAGCTGTTCCCTTTCTCTGCTCCACCCTCAGCACCTTTATAACCCAGGCCAGCTGACTCACCTTTGCCCAGGTACCTGGACTTGTCTCCATCACGAAGTTCCAGAGCTTCGTAAATCCCTGTGGAAGCCCCACTCGGTACGGCTGCTCGGAAATGGCCTGAAAGTAGACACAGCTCACGGTCAGGACAAAGGCTTCATTAATCAGTGGCCAGGTATACAATCACATGATAATGGACTTTGTTTACATGTCTCTCAACTGTCCAGCTCCAATGTTACACCCTGATCTCCCGCCTTCACAAACAAACCACCCACCATCCTGAACCCCCACCCCCACCATCTGCTACCACACACACACATACACCACCTCCCCCACCCCCAAACCTCTCTTCCAATCTCAGGCCAGTCAGACTCACCTTTGGCCGTGTAGAGGTCCACTTCAACAGTGGGATTCCCTCTGGAATCCAGGATTTCCCGGGCATGGATCTTCTCAACTGACATTTTGCTGCAACTGAAATTACCCACTGGTTAAAAACATCAAGAGACAGACAGCAAAGATGGAGTCTGGGTTACTGATTACTAGCCAAGCACCCCCAGGGAGGTGCACGTGCGACCTTACTCTCCAGGGAGAGGGTTAACCTCAGAGCTCCACACGAGGTGCCCAGTGTCACTGACTGGCAGGAAGTGAGAGAGAGAGTCAGCAGTCACATGCAGCCAGTCACTTTGTTCAAACTCAAGGCCTGGGACCACTGACTGTTCTTCCCCCTTCCTCCAAACAGGGAATAGATTCAGGAATGAGGTTAAACAACAGGGTCAGCAGCCTCGGGGGGGGGGGGGAGAGTTGGTCTCTCCCAACACAGAGCACATAGGACAGAGCTGACCCCCAGGAAACATGGTTGCCTCTCTCCATCAGATTAATCTACCCCCTCCCCCCCGATAGACACAGACCCTTCGCCAAGGAGAGAGGGTCAGCAAAGCCCTCCACTGTACAACCCCTCCCCCCCCAAATGGCTTATGTACAGAGGGTCATAACTAATATTCCTTTGTTTAAAAGAAACTAACAGTTTCCTAATTCAGTCTGTGATTGCTGCACGCAGAGAAAATCAGGAGGGGACAGGAATAAAGTGCTCACGGCCCTGACACCCCCACCCCCAATCCCCCATCCTCTCCCCACCCCCCGCTCAGATAACACTGCAGCCTCTCTCAGCCACAGAAACCGGCCAGTGCCCCTTCAGGGGGGAGGGAGGAGAGTGGGGGAGGGAAAGGAGGGATAGGGCAGAGTTGGGGGGGGGGGGAAAGGAGAGAATGGGGAGGGAG
>NC_057752.1:16231779-16235238 GCF_004010195.1 Chiloscyllium plagiosum
ATTGAACCCAGGACCCTGGTGCTGTGAGGCAGCAGTGCTAACCACTGAGCCACCGTGTCAGGAAACACACAGAAATATAGAAGTTAGATGTGGGACTGGGTCGATGGGTCGAGTGGCCGACTTCATGTTCCTTGTCTGTACGTTTGTAACAGCAAAAAGAATACACAGGAGATTCAGACTCCATCTATAGCAACACCTCCCTTTCTCTCCACCTCTCTCCTCCACCGCTCCTACTCTCCCTCCTTCAGCCCCTCCACCTCTCCTCCCTCCCTCTCCTCCCTCCTTCAGCCCATCCACCTCTCCTCCCTCCCTCTCCTCCCTCCTTCAGCCCCTCCATCTCTCCTCCCTCCTTCAGCCCCTCCACCTCTCCTACTCTCTCCCCCACTCCCTTTATGCGCTTCACCAAGGGCTGTCTCACTGAGACACTGAAATGGTCTGAATTCTCCTTCACTGGCTGATGTTAACCGCCTTCGTTGTGTTTCTCAGGTCACTCGGGGTCTTGACTCTGTTAAATTGGGCACTATGTAAATGCAGGCTGTGTGTTGTTGCCCCACTGCAGTCTATAACACACTGGGGAAAGTTGCAGCCGGTCCCTTACTGTCTCTGTCAGATTGTGAAAGGTGAAGGTTCAGCAGCAGCTTACACAACTGATGCTGACCTGCAGCTCAGCACGTATAGTGTTTGAGTAATGTTATCCCCTGCTGCACATTAACGGGCAGGGCTTAGGCCGAGCTCCTCAACACCACACCTCCCTCTCTCTCTCTCTCTCTCTATCTTTGCCTGCCCGTGTCTCTTTCTATTTCTACCGCAGTCTCTATATCTGTGTCCCACTCTCTCTTTCTGTCTCTGTCTCTATCTCTCTCTCTGTCTCAATCTCTCTGTAGCATTCTGTCTCTGCCGCATGGTCTCTCTTTGACTTTACCCCTCTCTCACTCAATTCTGTCCCTGTCCCATTTGCCGATGTCTTTTTTTTATCCCTAGCATTCTTGTCTGTCCGTCTCTCTCACTGTGGCAGAGCCATTTCTCTCTGTCTCTGACTGTGTCAGTATTCCGTGACTGAGTTACTCAAACAGCCTACATCTTCTCAAGGGCAATCAATGTCATACCCGATCTCTGCAGCATTTTCACAGCAGCTCATGTCCAAGTAACATTACAAGCTCCGTGCAGATAAAAGGGACTTGAGCAAATTGAATCCATGCAGAATGTCACCCTCACTGGCTCTCACCTTGAGCTTTAAATTCTCGCTCACCAAAATGGAGAGCTCTCTGCGGTCTGCAGAAATACAAGCGTTTATGAAATCCTCTTTAAGAGGAGAGTCAAGATGTTGCTTCGGGGCAAAATTATCTCAAATTTCCCACTTTGGATCATTTCCCTGTGAGTCCTGATGGAAAATGAGTATTATTAGGTGTGCTGTTGTGTGTGCCTCTCTGAGTACATCTGATCAAGAATGTCTGTGTCTCTCAGTGAGTGTGTGTTTGAGGGATGCATCTGTGAGAGCCTCTATTAATGTCTGTGTGTGTATCAACGTGGTATGTGTGTGAAAATGTGTCTCTCTCTGCTAGTGTGTCTGTGTGTATTATGTATCAGTAAGTATCTCTTAGTATGTGTGTGTCTCTATAAGTTGTGTGCGTACATGTCTGTACATGTGTATTGTGTGTGTCTCTTTGTGTGTGTATGTCTCTGTAAGTATCTGTGTCTGTATCTCTCTGTGAGTATCAGTGTGTGTCTCCCTGTAGATATCTGTGTCTGTGTGTCTCTCTGTGAGTATCAGTGTGTGTCTCTCTGTAAGTATCTGTGTGTGGATCTCGGTCTGTATCAGTTGTGAGGATGTTGCCTGGATGTGAAATTTCAGTTATATTTGCAGGCCCTGGAAAGGCTGATTTTTTTAAATTCAGAGAAAGTAATTCATTTTGCAAAGAAGGAACACAGCCAATTGTAATTAAATACTGCAATGTGGGGATACAGATCAGAGAGAGCTGTGTGTAAATCAGTGGAAGTGTCAGATCAGGTGGGGAGAACAGTTAATAAAGCAGGTAGTGCCCTTGGATTTGTTATTGGGGATAGGGGACAAAGCCGTGCATTCTAGTGAACCTGTATAAAACTGGTTTGGCCTCAGCTGGATATTGTGTTTTACAGCACAGAAAGAGAGCCTTCGGCCTATCATGTCCCTGCAGGTTATTATGCTCCTGTCTCCTTTAGACCCGTTTTCCAGCTCTTGGCCTGTGGCCCTGTATTTTATAATGTTTCAAGTCTTCATCTAAACATTTCTTAAAAATGGTGAGGGCTCCTGCCTCTCCCACCCCTTTCAGGCAGTGCGTTCCAGACCCCCCACCTCCATCCTATCCCATCCCGCCACCCCCTGGGTGAAAACATTCTTCCTCAGATCCCTGTCACCCTCCTCCCCCTTACGTTAAACCTGTACCCCCTGGGTACTGACCCCTGTCTCAGGGGAAAGAGTTTCTCCCGATCCATCCTGTCTGTGCTCCTCAGATCTTTGTACACCTCAGCCAGAACCCCTCAGCCCTGTCTGCTCAAAGGAAAATCTGCAGTGTGTCCAGTCCCTCTTCATCACTGAATCTCCCTAGCCCAAGCAATATTCTGGTGAATTTTTGCCTCTGCAAAGTCAGGATTAATGTCAGAGCTCCTGCAATCTCCTCCCTTGCCTCGCACAGCATTCTGGTTCATGTCTCATCTGAGCCTGAGGATGATCCATTTTAAGCTGGTAAAATCAATAATACCTCTCCTCTCTCAAAGTTAATTTGTTCAAGAACGTCACTGTCCCTCCTCCCTGATTTCGAGACCCACACATTGCCTGTGATTTGTTACAACTCATTGGGAGGGGGTCCAGCTCAATGGAAATCAAGTCCTGTATTCACACAGAACAGAGACCATTACAGCTCAGTACAGACCCTTCAGCCCTCGATGTTGTGCCGACCTGTGGAACCAATCTGAAGCCCATCTAACCTACACTATTCCATTCCCGTCCATATGTTTATCCAATGACCATTTAAATGCCCTTAAAGTTGGAGAGGCTACTCTCAACCTTCTCTCTTGTTCCCTCAGCCTTTCCTCATAAGACCTTCCCTCCATACCAATCAACATCCTGGTCAATCTCTTCTGAACTCTTTCCAAAGCTTCCACACCATTCCTATAATATGGTGACCAGAACTGTACGCAATACTCCAAGTGCGGCCACACCAGAGTTTTGTGCAGCTGCAACATGACCTCGTGACTGCTAAATACAATCCCTCTCCCAATAAAAGCTAACTCACTGTATGCCTGCTTAACAACCCTATCAACCCGGTAACAACTTTCAGGGATCTATGTACCTGGACACCGAGATCCCTCTGCTCATCTACACTACTAAGAATCTTATCATTAGCCCAGTACTCTTTATTCCTGTTGCTCCTTCCAAAGTGAATCACTTCACACTTTTCCGCATTAAACTCCATTTTCCAC
>NC_057752.1:16235738-16240283 GCF_004010195.1 Chiloscyllium plagiosum
CATTCTGTAGGACTAACTCTTCCTCCTGTCAAAGACTATGAGACATCATCAGATTCGATGGCGCTCCATACAAGTCAGCATTAACTCTTTCAGAAGCATCACTGTGTACATCTCCCCCCAAACTTAGCCATTGTGCATTCATTGTGCATGTATGTTTTACACTTCCCCCTGTCCGCGCTCCCTCCAGCTCTCCAACTTAACAAGTACGGGTGGATTGAAAGTTGTACAACTTTTCGTGAACGCATTACTTTGTGACCCTGAAGCTTGGTCAGTCTTTGCATCGGTGACCTTTGACCTTGATTGACATGCCAACCGCATTGAAGGTGGCTCCGTGGGTTCGCAGTGCTGCCTCCCAGTGCCGGGGACCCGGGGTTCCATTCCAGCCTCGGGCGTGCGGAGTTTGCCCGTTTCCCCCCACCCCGTGTTTCCTCCGGCTGCTCCACAGTCCAAGGACGGACGGGTTACGTGGAGCGGCCGAGCTAAGTTGCTCCGTAGAGTCCAGGGATGTGTGGCGTTACAGGGATAAGGAGGTGGATCTGGGTGGGATGCTTTTCGTAGGGTTGGTGTGGACTCGATGGGCTGAACGGCCTGTTTCCACAATGTTGGTGTTGGGATTTGAACCCACGCTGCTGTAAGTAATAGCCTATCATGAACCTTGTGATGTTACCTTTTGGCTGCCATTCTCCCCTTTTCTGCCTTTTCGTTTCCGTTTGCAATGTTCCCCTTCGGTGCTGTCTGTTGGGTCATTGACTCTTTATCTCTCACATCCTGTAAGTGCTGGACATCCACAGTCTGACTGGCTTTAGAGATTTCCGGAACTTTCCAGTCTCCCGAGATTTTCCCTGAAAGCAGCTACTGACCTGGAATTTCAGTGAGGAGCGCAGATTGAAGTAATTCTCCTGAGACAGAGGAGGTTTGAAGGACATTTTCTAAATCGCGAGCAGCTAGGGAGGAGTCCATGGTGAATTCAAGGGGAAAAAAAATCTGGAATTACACGTCGCCCATGAGACCATAATTGGGGGAAAAATAACCCATCTGGTTCACTGATGTCCTTTAGGGAAGAAAAATGCCACCTTTACCTGATCTGGCATCCACGTGACTCCAGACCCACGGCCAATGTCGTTGACTCTCAGCCAAACTCTGGGCAATTAGGGTCGGGCAATAAATACTGGCCTAGCCAGTGATACCTTCATCCTGTGAGGGGCATCAATTTAAAGTGATGTGCGAGGAAAGGAAGGATAAATTACGAAAAGTCTTTTTCACTCAGCGTGGCGATAGAGTGTGGAAGGCGCGGCCTGGAAATATGGTGGAGGCACGTTCAGTTGAGGTGACTACTTGGATAGAAATGGTGGCCAGGGATATGGAGAAATGGCATATGATTGGCATTAGGTGATAGAACCGTTGCAGGCACAATGGACTGAAAGGCCTCCTTTTGTACTGGACTGATTCTGTGGCTCTCCCTTGAGCTGTGACACCTTCCCCCCACTCTGATTGTATCCCAGGTCGATAGTGTGGTGCTGGAAAAGCACAGCCAGTCAGGCAGCCTCGGAGGAGGAGGCGATTGGACGTTTCAGGCATGAGCTCTTCATCAGGAATGAGGCTTGTGGTCCATGGTGGGGCGCTGAGAGATAAATGGGAGGGGGGGTGGGGCTGGGGGGGAAGGTAGCTTAGAGTGTGATCCACATTAATCCCTTGTGGTTGGAGAGTCCCGAGGTGGAAGGTGAGATGTTCTTTCTCCAGGTGTCGGGTGGTTAGGGTTTGGTGATGGAGGAGGCCCTGCGTGTCCTTGGCGGTGTGAGACTGGGAGTTAAAGTGTTTGACCATGGGGCGGTGGGGTTGCTTCGTGTATGTGTCTCAGAGATGTTCTCTGAAGTGTTCTGCAAGTAGGTGTCCTGTCTCCATAATGTAGAGGGGACAGCACCGGACCCCTACATTCAGACCGCATGGACTCCGGACTGCATTCAGACCAGCACAACTGGACCTGAACAGGACTCTTCTCCGACCTCTCCCCTTCACCCCCACCTTCATCCACCTATCACACTCTCAGCTACCTTCTCCCCAACCCCAACCCCCTCCCATTTATCTCTCCGCCCCCTTGGCCCACAAGCCTCATTCCTGATGAAGGGCTTTTGCCCGAAACGTCGATTTTCCTGCTCCTTGGATGCTGCCTGACCTGCTGTGCTTTTCCAGCACCACATTGTACGACTCTGATCTCCAGCATCTCACTTTCTCCCCGCATCTCGAGTTGTCAGACAGTGTGACGTGAAATGGAAAACAATCAGAAAATACCACAAGCTAATTTTTATGATAATTGCCAATGAAGCAACGCTTCCTTGCGCTGCAAGGTTATAGGATCTGGAAAGCATTGCCTGAGAGCATGGTGGAGGCAAGCTGGAGTCACGGCTTTTAAAACAGAACCGGATAATCATCTGAAGGCCAGGAATTTGCTGAGAAACAGGAAAACGCCATGGAGAGAGGGCAGTGGTTGAATTCCTCTGGCAATGAGATAGCATGGACATGATGGACCAAATAGCCCTTTTCTGCAATTAATCATTCTGTGATTTGATGATTTTGAACTCTTTGGAGTGTTAAAATAAGCCCAGTGACTACAGGCAATTTTAGCTTCCAGAGGAAGTGGTGAAGGATGGGTATAAGAATAGGAAGGGTTTGGAGGGATATGGGCCGGTGCTGGGAGGTGGGACTAGATTGGGTTGGGATATCTGGTCGGCATGGACGGGTTGGACCGGAGGGTCTGTTTCCGTGCTGTACATCTCTATGACTATGACTAATTAATATTCATGTGGCAAGTGCAGGTAAATCATGGAGATGTCCGGGACAATTCCTGTTTAATCAACTTTCTGTGGTTTTACTCTGGAGTTTTGAAAACATTTGTAGCTCAGGTTGAGGTTCTGGATGTAGGTTTGTTCGCTGAGCTGGAAAGTTCATTTCCAGACGTTTCGTCACCATACTAGGTAACATCTTCAGTGGGCCTCCGGATGTAGCTGAGGAGGTAGCAGAGAAGGACAGTGAGGATAATGCCGTTGAGGTGTTTTACGCGGATTCCAGAAGGCATTTTGTGCCGTGCGAACGTATTCAGATCCGGATGTCACATTTCCGGGGAATGCGCGAACGGATTCAAATTTGAGAATGAGGAAGGTGAAGACATTGGAGCGGTTTTCCTTGGACAGGTGATGTTTGAGAGGAGGTTTGAGACCATGATCATCATTCATGAGGAAGTTCGAGGGATTAACTGTTCCCCATTGGTGTAAGGATTGAGAATAATGTTGCGCTGGGCTCTGGGTAATGGCCATGGGAGCTGGTGGTCACCACATCTCCATTCTACGGTGAGGTGAAGGTCCTGTCGAAATGGGAGTATGCAGATCAGCGGAGAGTCTTAACAAGAGCACGCACCTGCCTTATGTAGCAAAGTGTAGCTTATCACTTGGTGAGGAAACGCATAATCAATGGTTATCCGCTTGGCCTCATTAAAACAATGCAAAGTCAAGGTATCTGCCTCCTGCAGGATTTGCTGCAAAAGACAAGATATAGCAGTAGAATTAGGCCATTCAGCCCACTGAGTCTGTCCCACCATTTCATCATGCTTCATATGTCTCTCAACCGTATTCTGCCCCTTACTAATCAAGAACCTATCTCTCTCTGTCTCAGTGACTTGGCTCCCACAGCCTCCTATGGTAATCAATTCCACAGTCACCACCCTCCGGCTGAAGACATTCCTCCTCATCTCAGCTCTAAAGGGTCGTTCCTTCACTCTGAGGCTGTACCTCGTCTCTCCTGCTAGTAAACATGACTTTTCCATGTCCACTCTATCCATGCCTTTCTGGATTCTATACATTGTAATCAGAGCCTCCCCTCATCCTTCTAAACTCCATCGAGCACAGACCCAGAGTCCTCAACCACTTCTCATATGATGGGCCCGGGATCGTTCTTGTAAACCTCCTCTGGACCTCCCCCTCCTGCCCCCCCGCCCAATGCCAGCACACCCTTACTTAGACATGGCGTTCAAAACTGCTCACAATATTCCAAATGTGATCTGACCAGAGCCTTATCCAGGTTCAGCACTACATCACTGCACTCCTACTCTGGCCCTTTCAAAATGAAGGCTGACGTTACATTTGTCTCCCCAACTGCCAACTGAACCTACACGTTAACCTGAAGACAATCCTCAACTTGGTCACAGAGTCTGTCCGTGCTCCCCATTTCTGAAGCCTTTCCCCATTTAGAAAACAGCCTACACCTCTATTTCCCCTACCTCTCACTTCCTGACACTGTTCTCCATCTAGGAGAACGTGAGGACTGCAGATGCTGGAGATCAGAGCTGAAAAATGTGTTGCTGGAAAAGCGCAGCAGGTCAGGCAGCATCCAAGGAGCAGGAGAATCGACGTTTCTGGCATAAGCCCTTCTTCAGGAATGAGGAGGGTGTGCCAAGCAGGCTAAGATGAAAGGTAGCGAGGAGGGACTTGGGGGAGGGGCGTTGGGAATGCGATAGGTGGAAGGAGGTTAAGGTGAGGGTGATTGGCCAGAAAG
>NC_057752.1:16241609-16247569 GCF_004010195.1 Chiloscyllium plagiosum
GGCACACCCTTCTCATTCCTGAAGAAGGGCTCATGCCCGAAACGTCGATTCTCCTGCTCCTTGGATGCTGCCTGACCTGCTGCGCTTTTCCAGCAACACATTTTTCAGCTCTGTTCTCCATCTGCCACCTCTTTGCCTACTCTCCAAGCCTGTCCAGGTACTTTTGCTGCCTCCCAGCCTCCTCATCATAACCTATCCATCCACTTATCTGTAAACCCAGCATCACTGCCCTCAGTCCCTTCATCCAGGTCGTTAATGTATAATCTGAATAATTATGGCCCCAACACTGACCCCTGCGGGACTCCACTAGTCACTGGTTGCCATCCTGAAAAAGACCCCTTTATCCCCACTCTCTGCCTTCTGCCAGTTAGTCATACCCTGATCCATACCAGTATCTTGTCCCTAACACCGTGCTCTTGTCTTATTGAGAAACTTCCCATGTGGCACCTTATCAAAGGCCTTCTGCAAATCTAAATAGATCACATTCACTGGTTCTCCTTAGTCTAACTTATTCGTCACCTCTAGAAGATCACCCCTCAGCCTCCGATGCTCCAGGGAAAACAGCCCCAGCCGGTTCAGCCTCTCCCTGTAGCTCAAATCCTCCAACCCTGGCAACATCCTTCTAAATCTTTTCTAAACCCTTTCAAGTTTTGCGACATTTTACTAAACTCCAGTGGGAAAACGCAGTAAATCCTGCCAGCGGAACACGTCGGTTCAACGCATCTTGCCGACTTAAAAATGGGCAGACAGTACAGTCACTATCAACGTTGCTTTACCAGGTCTTCCCTCTGGCTTGCCCCACTCCTAATCAAAGGTGCCCTCCCCGAATCGGTAGCAGCATGTCATTTCCCCTCCACCCCCCCCCCCAGCCCCATCGTGCCTGAGAGTTGGTCTCCCTCTGGCTTTTACTTTCCGAGCAATGGCAAGCCCCTCAAGTCGAGGGTACGCCTGACACTGAACTGGAGTTAGCAGGAAATCGAGAAGGGCCTCATTGTCTCCCCGCAATGTTCTGCTTTGAGCAAGGTAGGGGGTGCGGGTAGGGAGGTGGTGAGTGGGCTGGCTTGTTTAATCTGCAGATCCTATTGTGTAATTTGTGCATATCAGGACAGAGTGTTCCACAGTGGCTATTTTTACCAGCAAGCTGCTGATTATTATGGTAAATACCAGTCAGCTTTAATGACGTTTAATTGCAGCCTGTCAAGCCTGACGAGAGTCTTTGTTGCATAAGTTTCCAAAAGCAATTTCTGAATTGGCATTTCGAGAAGGAGGAGAGACTGTGAGACGTTGCAATCACGTTGTGAACAATTCCTCCTCAGCACGCCGATCTCGAAATCACTTGCTCGAATAGAAATCACGTTGGGTTGGACCTTTTTCAGTTGTTGTCACCTGTATCGAGAGACGGTTTTCTTAAATGACAAACTTCTCGTCTCCCATCCCCAGTGCTCACACAGGCACCGATATCTCATGCAGTTGGCCATCTATTATAGGTGGTTGTCAGTAGCTATTCCACAATAAGAGGCATCACGGTTAATTCCCATTCTGAGCTGGTCCAACACATGTTTGTACACGGGCATCCCCAACATACAAAAAAAGGCACACCTGATATGTATTCATAACATCCACATGTGCATATTACACACAAGCAACATGTCCACAGAACAGGCACATATACACATACAACAGGTACACATGACACATACTTCAGGAGATGCTGGAGGTCAAGGTCGAGAGAGTGGTGCTGGAAAAGCACAGCCGGTCAGGCAGCATCCGAGGAGCAGGAGAATCGACGTTTCAGGCATAAGCCCTTCATCGGCAACAAGGCTTGTGGGCCACGGGGTGCTGAGAGATAAATGGGAGAGGGGTGGGGCTGGGGGGGGGGGAAGGTAGCTGAGGGTGTGATAGGTAGATAAAGGTGGGGGTGAAAGTGATATGTTGGAGAGGAGGGTGAAGCAGATAGGGGAGAAGAAAGATGGACAGGTAGGAGTGTTCAACCATTGGGCGGTGGGGGTTGGTGGGTGCGGGTGTCCCAGAGATGTTCTCTGAAACGATCCGCAAGTAGGCGTCCTGTCTCCCCGATGTAGAGGAGACCAGACCGGGAGCAACGGGTGCAATAGAAACACCTTCAAACGGCTCCCATCACCAGAGGAAAAAAATCCCTCTCCATCCCTATCATCATTCCGGAGAGACCATTCCCTCTGCAACTTCCTTGTCAGATCCAGGCACCCCCACCCCCCACCAGCCCACACCCCAATTCCGGCACCCTCCCCTGCCACCCCAGGAATTGTAAAACCTGGGCCCACACCTCCTCCCTCACCTCCATCCAAGGCCCCAAAGGAGCCTTCCACATCCATCAAAGACTTACCTGCACTTCCACACACGTCATCCACTGCATCTGTTGCTCCAGACATACAACAAACAGTTGTATATGTTATATGTTGTGCACATATAACATGCACATGCTCAACATATGCACACAGATGTTCACACATAGTCCTGACCATGCACACACACTCAGATACGGAATTTAAAGTCTGGTCTCTGATCGGAATGAGGAATTGGTCCTCTCTGGGTGAGTGTGGCATCCTGAATCCCAGCTATAATAGTTTCTCCTGATTTACTCGTCCAATGTCTGGTTCCTTTGAAAGATGGAGGGGGGTGGGGGGATGGGTGGTGGGGTGTGGTGCTGGTTATTTTCAAGGGGAAATTTCAAGGCAGTTGCGAATTCAGAGGTAGAGCCGTGTCGTGTCACACTGCTAACTAATGTAACAGGCGAGAATTGGGAATGGTGCAGGAGCTCATCGCAACTCTCAAACAATCCCTCAAATGGGAAAGGAGTCACGATTCCAACCACATTTGTCGTACAGCTTGCTGAAGCCAGCAGTGCTGTCGGAACGCTTTCTGTTAATTACGGCGCAGGGTTCAGAGATTCAACATCATTTTAAATTGGGGCCACAGTGTGGATCTGTTGGGAATCTCTTAGGCACCAGTGTGGATCTGTTAGGACTCTCCAGGCCACAGTGTGGATCTGTTGGGAATCTCTTAGGCCCCAGTGTGGATCTGTTAGCACTTCCCAGGCCACAGTGTGGATCTGTTAGGACTCTCCAGGCCCCAGTGTGGATCTGTTGGGACTCTCTCAGGCCCACGCTGTTGTCTTCGTTTGCCTTTCCCAATCAGTTTTTGTTGTTGCAAGTTACTCCCGTATCTCTCCCCTCAAACATGAGTAGAATCCTGCCTTTAATCCTTAAACCCATTCACCTGGAATAACTCTGCCTGTTATTTTAACAGATGACCCATAGCCACCTGCATTTACATGGGCATGGGAAGGATGGTTCTGCACTGATCTGCTGGTTCAACAAGATGATACGGGATTATGTTGAACTGTGAAGGATTGTGGGAAGGGTTGTTAAAATGCTGTTTTGCACTTGAGGTCACAGGGTCCTATTTTTGTCTACATTTGTTCCCTGTACTTGAGTTATTCATTCGGATCTGAAGATAACCTGTTCTGGACAGCTGCCTAGTACATCATAATCTTGGGTGCCATCCAACAAAACAATGATGAGAGCTGAAGGTGAGGCCTCAGTACGTTCACTCTCCTCTTCCCCCCTTACACTTAGGTACCAAACGCAGGAAAGGACAAAATGTTCTCACCATGGAAAGTGGAGTGTTCAGTTCAATTGCCTTTTGGAAGGAGTTAGCCCACGGTTGGGTCCATGTTGGTGTTTCCCCTGGGGGGGTTTAGACAGACCATTGGTACGCCTACCTTCCAGAGGAACCGGAAGAGTCCACCTGAGCATCACAATGGAGGGTGTTTGTATGTATGTCTGTGTGTGTGTGTGCCTCTGTGTGTGGACATGTGTGTGTGGATGTTTGTATATGTGTTTATGTGTGTACCTGCCTGTATGTGTATGTGTATGTGTATGTGTATGTGTATGTGTATGTGTATGTGCCCGGGTTTGTGTGTGTGTGTGTTCCTATCCTATTATCTTATATATACTCCTGAACAGTGCACCTAACCTACACATCGCTGGACACCATGGTTAATTAAGCATAGCCAATCCACCCTGACCTACACATCTTTGGATTGTGGGAGGAAATCGGAGTACCCGGAGCAAGCCCATGCAGACACGGGGAGAATGTGCAAACTCCACACAGAGGCTGGAATTGATCCCGGGGTCTGAGAGACAGCATTGCTAGCCACTGAGCCACCATGCTACCCTGCATTGGCATGGAGACCAGTTTCCGAGTGAACACACACCCGCACTCCGCTGGGTAGGCCATCCCATTCACACACTGGATGCCAGACCCGGGGCTCGGATGTCGCGGGAGCCTCTTGGGGAATGAGGGATACCCTTTGAGGGACCGAAGACAACTGCTGACTCATGGGAGTCTCGGGTCTCACTCAGGAAGGCAGTGAGAACACCGAGTGTGCAAGAGGCAAAGTCGAGGTATGGGAGGGAGCTCACCCGACCCTCCAAAACGCTGCCCTACGCATGTCAGAATGTGAGGGGCCCACCCTGGACCCACTGACCCTCAACGCCGAGGAACGGGGGTGGGCTGGGGACAGTTTCGGATTCAGCCTCTTCCGCTTCACCTCCGCCACCCACTCTGAAGAAGGGGGGGGGGTCCTGCCTCCCACTAGGTCCCATTCAGTTGGTGAAGAGTACCATTGGGGACTCCCATCGAGAGTGGCCAGGACACTCAATCTCACCTCCCCCCCCATCCCTGTCCCCGTCCAAAGCTCTCGCTGACCAGGTGGAGTGGTGCAGAGCTGCAGCACTCATTGAGCACGGTGGCTCAGTGGTTAGCACTGTGGCCTCACAGCACCAGGGACCCAGGTTCGATTCCACCCTCGGGGAACTGTCTGTGTGTAATTTGCACATTCTCCCCGTGTTTGCTTGGGTTTGCTCTGGTTTCCTCCCACAGTCCAAAGATGTGCAGGTTAGGGTGGATTGGCCATACTAAATTGCCCATAGTGTTAGATGCATTAGTCAGAGGGATATGGGGTTGTGTGGGTTCGGGTGGATTGGCCATGCTATAGTGTGCAGGTTAGGGTGGATGTGCCATGGAAAATGCCAGGCTATGGGGTGGTTCTGGGTGGGATGCTCTTCAGAGTTTTGGCGTGGTCTTGATGGGCCAAATGGCCTATTCCCACACTGCAGGCATTCTGTGTTCCTTCTCCAAATGTCAGAAAATATGAGCCTTTCAGGGGAATAAACACCCAGGTCCCTCAGCACTGCCCCTCTCCTCCATCAATGATGATATCCTGGATAATGTTCCATATCTTCCAGACAAACATGGATTTCATTCTTGTCTCTAATGTGCCTCTTTGGCCGACTGAGAAGAGTATTCTGGAGCAGAAACTCAAACCCGACCCTGAGGTCATGGGTTGCAGGGCAGCAATGATTATCCGTAAAATTCGGACACCTTGTGTCGGGTGCTAGCTCACCAATGGAGAAGTGCTATCAAAGATACCTTCAGGTATTCAGTAGTGGCCAGGTCCTCAGATATCCCCGTCATCACCCCCAAGTCAGCACGGCCAAGATCAAGCTGATGGTCACTCAGAACCAGAACAAGTGCTGTTGCTAAACGTCCTCTAAAGATGGTAGCTCTGTACAGGCGACGTGTGGAGCATTGAACAGGAGCCGGTCCACTGGCTACTGGTGGTGTAACGGTCCCTGCACCGTTTGGTGTCAGTAATATCAGTTATGGCACCAGTATTACTGGTTATGTGTCAGTAATATCAGTTATGGCACCAGTATTACTGGTTATAGTGTCTGTAATATTAGTTATGGCACCAGTATTACTGGTTTTGGTGTGAGTAATAATGTCATAGAGTCATAGAGATGTACAGCATGGAAACAGACCCTTCGGTCCAACCTGTCCATGCCGACCAGATATCCCAACCCAATCTAGTCCCACCTGCCAGCACTCAGCCCATATCCCTCCAAATCCTTCCTATT
>NC_057752.1:16248041-16253499 GCF_004010195.1 Chiloscyllium plagiosum
ATTGGCCCATCTGGTCCAGATCCTGTTGTAATCTGAGGTAACCCTCTTCAGTGTCCACTACACCTCCAATTTTGGTGTCATCTGCAAACTTACTAACTATACCTCTTATGCTCGCATCCAAATCATTTATATAAATGATGAAAAGGTAGTGGACCCAGCACCGATTCTTGCGGCACTCCACTGGACACAGGCCTCCAGTCTGAAAAACAACCCTCCACTACCACCCTCTGTCTTCTACCTTTGAGCCAGTTCTGTATCGAAATGGCTAGTTCTCCCTGTATTCCATGAGATCTAACCTTGCCAATCAGTCTCCCATGGGGAACCTTGTCGAACGCTTTACTGAAGTCCATATAGATCACATCTACCACTCTGCCCTCATCAATCCTCTTTATTATTTCTTCACAAAACTCAACCAAGTTTGTGAGACATGATTTCCCACGCACAAAGCCATGTTGATGAATATGTTAACGAATATCAGTTATGGCACCAGTATTACTGGTTTTGCTGTCAGTAATACTAATTATGTTGCTTTTGGAGGAGCCAGTATTGGACTGGGGCGGACAAAGTTAAAAATCACATAACACCAGGTTATTGTCCAACAGGTTTATTTGGAAGCACTAGCATTCGGGGCACTGCTCCTTCATCAGATGGTTGTGGAGCAGGACCATTAAGGAAGTGAAACTGGTAACCCGTTCGAAAGGTGAAAGAGTTAACAACAAGCTCAGTTTGCTCAGCTCCATCACACTGTAATCTTTTGCTATAAATTCTGTGTCTTATGATCTTATACTCCACAACCACCTGGTGAAGGAGCAGCGCTCTGAAAGCTAGTGCTTCCAATTAAACCTGTTGGACTATAACCTGGTGTTAGATGATTTTTAACTTTCATTACATTATTGGCATTGCTGGTTATGGAGCTAACAATACAGGCAGTATACTACTGATGTCAGTAGTATTGGTTATATTTCAGGCATCATAGAATCCCCTCCAAGGTGGGAGCAGACCCTCAAGTCCACACAACCCTTCAAAGGTATCCCACTCAGATCTATCCTATCCCTGTAACTCTATATTTCCCATGGCTAATCCACCTAACCTACACACCCCTGAACACTACAGACAATTTAGCACGGCTAATCCACCCGAACCTGCAAACCTTTGTGACTGTGGAAGGAAACCGGAGCACCCGGAGGAAACCCACGCAGACACGGGGACAATGTGCAAACTCCACACAGACAGTCACCTGAGGCGGGAATTGAACCCAGTTCCTGGGCGCTGTGAGGCAGCAGTGCTAACCACTGAGCCACCGTGCCACCCCCACGTTATAGCAGAACTGATTGGGTGAGGGCAAAGCTATAACTTTTCATAAGAATAGTCTGACACACCGGGCTGACACCAATCCATGTCTGTATATGTAAATGCACATGTATGTGCATGTGTACGGAATCCTCTCCCCCTGAGCACTGTGGAGGGTCCGTCACTGTGTACCTTCAAGACAGAGATTGAGGGGTCTCTACAGATTAAAAACATCTTGGGATAGGTCAGGGGCATGGGGTCGAAATAAAAGACCGTCACTGATTGGTGCAGCAGCCTCAAGGGGCTGAATGGCATCCCCACCTCAGCCTGCTATTTCTAATGTCCTTGTGTCCTTATAAATATACCCACGCAGACTTGGGGGAGAACATGCAACCTCCACACTGACAGTCACCCGAGGGGGGAATTGAACCCAGATTCCTGGTGCTGTAAGGCAGCAGTGCTGAGGCAGCGCAGGGTCAAGCTGGTTATTTCTGCAGTTGAATGTTGCTAGATTTGTGTCATCAGGAGCGCGTAGCACTGCTTTGATGAGGATCACAAGAGCAGAGGAATTCCAATGATGCAGGGAAAGATGCAGGGGAAGGGGAGAGTGAAGATTATATTATCTTGTGTATCCAGGCAAAACAGCCAAACATTAATGTCACTGCGGTGAGAATCGGCAGCGATATATGGGTGATACTCAGACATTTGTTGACAATAATGAAGTGATGTGTACACAATCCTGAATGATCCTGATGAGGTGGATGGGGAAGGATGATTCTGACTGGAGGGAAGGGCGGAACAAGGGGACATGGTTTAATAGTTAAGGACAGAAATTGGGGAGAAATCTCATCCCACAAAGCAGTGGAAAAAGGGTCATTGAATAATTTTGAACTGGAGGTTGCTAGCTTCATGTTCGGAGAGGGAATGGAATCACTTTTTGGGATAGGCTGGAAAGGGCATTGGAAACGCAAACAGATTAGTCAACACCCCGCATCAGAGAGACCTGTACCCAATACAAATGCCTATCACACTGTTGGACAGGAGGGAACCACATCAGTTTGAGTCCTTCATGTTTCATAGAGAGGCCTACCAGCCAAACACTTCACACAGCCCCGTGGTTACCAGGAGATTGTGACACACCGAGCGAGGGGGAGACAATACAAAATTATTATCACAAACTCAACAGGACTCAAGGGGTGGATCACAAAAAACAGGTGGAAGACAATGACCACAGAAAACTGGTCAGAATTTATCATCAGCAAACACAACAATGCAGAGTGACCAGAGTGCCAGAGGCAGAGCTGAGACAGGGGTTAACATGAAAAACAGCACAACTACTCAGCACAAACACCGGACAAGTACTGCAGCTCACTGACACACACACAGGGATTACAGCTCACTGACACACACACACACAGGGATTACAGCTCACTGACACACACACACAGGGATTACAGATCACTGACACACACACAGGGATTACAGCTCACTGATACACACACAGGGATTCCAGCTCACTGACACAAACACACACACACAGGGATTACAGCTCACAGCTACACACACACACAGGGATTACAGTTCACTGACACAAACACACAGGGATTACAGCTCACTGATACATACACAGGGATCACAGCTCACTGATACACACACACAGGGATTACAGCTCACTGACACACACACAGGGATTACAGCTCACATATAGACACACATGGGGATTACAGCTCACTGACACACACACAGGGATTCCAGCTCACTGACACAAACACAGGGATTACAGCTCACTGATACACACACACAGGGATTACAGCTCACTGATACACACACAGGGATTACTGCTCACTGATACATACACAGGGATCACAGCTCACTGATACACACACAGGGATTACAGCTCACTGATATATACACAGGGATCACAGCTCACTGATACACACAGGGATTACAGCTCACTGACACACACACAGGGATTACAGTTCACAGATAGACACACATGGGGATTACAGCTCACTGACACACAGACAGGGATTACAGCTGACTGGCACACACACAGGGATTACAGCTCACTGACACACAGACACAGGGATTACAGCTCACTGATACACACACGGGGATTACAGCTCACTGACACACACACAGGGATTATAGCTCACTGATACACACAGGGATTACAGATCACTGACACACATAGGGATTACAGCTCACTGATACACACACACACAGGATTACAGCTCACTGATATATACACACACAGGGATTACAGCTCACTGACACACACACACACAGAGGGATTACAGCTCACTGATACACACACAGGGATTACAGCTCACTGACACACACACACAGGGATTACAGCTCACTGATACACACACAGGGATTACAGATCACTGATACATACACAGGGATCACAGCTCACTGATACACACACACAGGGATTACAGCTCACTGATACACACACGGGGATTACAGATCACTGATACATACACAGGGATCACAGCTCACTGATACACACACACAGGGATTACAGCTCACTGATACACACACGGGGATTACAGATCACTGATACATACACAGGGATCACAGCTCACTGATACACACACACGGGGATTACAGCTGACTGGCACACACACAGGGATTACAGCTGACTGGCACACACACAGGGATTACAGCTCACTGACACACAGACACAGGGATTACAGCTCACTGATACACACACAGGGATTACAGCTCAATGACACACACACAGGGATTATAGCTCACTGATACACACAGGGATTACAGCTCACTGACACACATAGGGATTACAGCTCACTGATACACACACACACAGGGATTACAGCTCACTGATATACACACAGGGATTACAGCTCACTGATACACACATACAGGGATTACAGCTCACTGGCACACACACACAGGGATTACAGCTCATTGATACAGACATGGATTACAGATCACTGACACACACCCCCAGGGATTTCAGATGACTGATACAAACTCAGGGATTACAGCTCACTGACACACACAGGGATTACAGCTCACTGATACACACACAGGGATTACAGCTCATTGATACACACACAGGGATGACAGATCACTGACACACACACAAAGGGATTACAGCTCACTGATAAAAACACAGGGATTACAGCTCACTGACACACACACACAGGGATTACAGCTCACTGACACACACACACACACAGAGATTACACCTCACTGATACACATACAGGGGGATTACAGCTCACTGACACACACACACACAGGTATTACAGCTCACTGATACACACACAGGGATTACAGCTCACTGACACACACACACACAGGGATTACAGCTCATTGATACACACACAAAGATTACAGCTCACTGACACACACACATAGGGATTAAAGCTCACTGATACAAACGCAGGGATTACAGATCACTGACACACACACAGGGATTACAGCTCACTGACACACACATACACAGAGATTACAGCTCACCGACACACCCAAACAGGGGTTACAGCTCACTGACACACACATAGGGATTACAGCTCACTGATACATACACAGGGATTACAGCTCACTGACACAGACACAGGGATTACAGATCACTGACACACACACAGGGATTACAGCTCACTGATACACACACAGGGATTACAGCTCACTGACACACACACACACACACAGGGATTACAGCTCACTGCTACACACACACAGGGATTACAGTTCACTGACACACACACAGGGATTGCAGCTCACTGACACACACACAGGGATTACAACTCACTGATACACACACAGGGATTACAGCTCACTGATACATACACAGGGATCACAGCTCACTGATACACACATGGGGATTACAGCTCACTGAAACACATATAGTGATTACAGTTCACAGACACACACACACAGGGATTATAGCTCACTGATACACACACAGGGATTACAGGTCACTGACACACACACACACGGGGATTACAGCTCACTGAAACACACATAGGGGTTACAGATCACTGATACATACACAGGGATCACAGACCACTGATACACACACACGCCGATTACAGCTCACTGAAACACACATAGGGATTACAGCTCACTGACACACACACACACAGGGATTATAGCTCACTGATACACACACAGGGATTACAGCTCACAGATAGACA
>NC_057752.1:16253999-16266985 GCF_004010195.1 Chiloscyllium plagiosum
GGTAAGATTCTATGGATGAGCAGAGAGATCTTGGTGTCCAGGTACATAGATCCCTGAAAGTTGCCACCCAGGTTGATAGGGTTGTTAAGAAGACATATGGTATGTTAGTTTTTATTGGTAGAGGGATTGAGTTTCAGAGCCATGAGGTCATGCTGCAGCTGTACAAAAGTCTGGTGCGGCCACACTTTGAGTATTGCGTATAGTTTGGGTTGCTGCATTATAGGAAGGATGTGGAAGCTTTGGAAAGGGCTCAGAGGAGATTTACCAGGATCTTGCCTGGTATGGAGGGAAGGTCTTATGAGGAAAGGCTGAGGGAACTGAGGCTTTTATGTTAGATAGAAGAAGGTTGAGAGGTGACTTAATTGAGTCACATAATCAAAGGGTTAGATAGGGTGGACAGTGAGAGCCTTTTTTCTCAAATGATGATGGCTAGCACGAGGGGACATAGCTTTAAATTGACGGTGATAGATATAGGACAGATGTCGGAGGTAGTTTCTTTACTCAGAGAGTAGTAGAGGTGTAGAACACACTGCCTGCAACAGTAGTACTCTGCAACTTTAAGAACATTTAAATGGTCATTGGATAAACATATGGATGAAAATGAAACAGTGTACGATTAATGGGCATCAGATTGTTGCAACAACCTGTGGAATGATCGAGGGCCGAAGGGCCTGTACTGCGCTGTAAGGTTCTCTGTTCTAAGTGAAAGAACAGATTGGTCAGGCAGAACACCATCTGCAGTGGCTGCAGTGGTAGCACCTCTTCCTGTGAGCCAAGAGGCCTGGGTTCAGTTATCACCTGCTCCAGAGGTTAGGCTGTCCAGGAGCCGACCAGGAAAACAGAAATACAAGATGTGAAGCGTTGATTACAAAGCGGATTATGACAACTGTTTCCTCACGCGGATCTATTGCAAAGCAGCAAATGCATGAGTATTGTGGGATAATTTTGAAGCACAAATCTGTGGCTCTGCAGGAGGCAGGGATTGGCAAATGGTGCATCGAGATGTTATATTGCGACACTGTTTTCGATGAGGTTGGGTTGCAGATATTCATATTTCAGCTCAAGACCCTGGTTCCTCTTCTTGATCTCGTGGGTGATTTGCAGCAAATCCTGCTGGAACTTTTCAATGCAGGCTTTTGGAGCAGCCTCAGTAAATCGCTCCTCAACGTACATCCCAAGCTTTGTCTGAAAAACAAAGCAAACTCGTTGACCCCAGGAAGGAGAAAATGTGGATTGAACTGGAGTTGGCCCCAAACTGAGTGAAGATGAAAGTTCTCATGGCCCAGCGTTAAACAGGTTAGTGAGTTGCTGCTGCTTCCTGCAGGACCCTCCATCATCTACAAGGGACACTGTTTCCTTTCAGTGTTAGTTTAAATGGGTGTTGCACACAGAGATTGATGGTGATCGTGGATCCCACACAGCCCCCTCCCCCACCTCCCCCACACAGCCCCCTCCCCCACCACCTCCCCCACCTCCCCCACCTCCCCCGCACAGCCCCCTCCCCCACCACCTCCCCCACCTCCCCCACCTCCCCCGCACAGCCCCCTCCCCCACCACCTCCCCCACCTCCCCCACCTCCCCCGCACAGCCCCCTCCCCCACCACCTCCCCCACCTCCCCCACCTCCCCCGCACAGCCCCCTCCCCCACCACCTCCCCCACCTCCCCCACCTCCCCCGCACAGCCCCCTCCCCCACCACCTCCCCCACCTCCCCCACCTCCCCCGCACAGCCCCCTCCCCCACCACCTCCCCCACCTCCCCCACCTCCCCCGCACAGCCCCCTCCCCCACCACCTCCCCCACCTCCCCCACCTCCCCCGCACAGCCCCCTCCCCCACCACCTCCCCCACCTCCCCCACCTCCCCCGCACAGCCCCCTCCCCCACCACCTCCCCCACCTCCCCCACCTCCCCCGCACAGCCCCCTCCCCCACCACCTCCCCCACCTCCCCCACCTCCCCCGCACAGCCCCCTCCCCCACCACCTCCCCCACCTCCCCCACCTCCCCCGCACAGCCCCCTCCCCCACCACCTCCCCCACCTCCCCCACCTCCCCCGCACAGCCCCCTCCCCCACCACCTCCCCCACCTCCCCCACCTCCCCCGCACAGCCCCCTCCCCCACCACCTCCCCCACCTCCCCCACCTCCCCCGCACAGCCCCCTCCCCCACCACCTCCCCCACCTCCCCCACCTCCCCCGCACAGCCCCCTCCCCCACCACCTCCCCCACCTCCCCCACCTCCCCCGCACAGCCCCCTCCCCCACCACCTCCCCCACCTCCCCCACCTCCCCCGCACAGCCCCCTCCCCCACCACCTCCCCCACCTCCCCCACCTCCCCCGCACAGCCCCCTCCCCCACCACCTCCCCCACCTCCCCCACCTCCCCCGCACAGCCCCCTCCCCCACCACCTCCCCCACCTCCCCCACCTCCCCCGCACAGCCCCCTCCCCCACCACCTCCCCCACCTCCCCCACCTCCCCCGCACAGCCCCCTCCCCCACCACCTCCCCCACCTCCCCCACCTCCCCCGCACAGCCCCCTCCCCCACCACCTCCCCCACCTCCCCCACCTCCCCCGCACAGCCCCCTCCCCCACCACCTCCCCCACCTCCCCCACCTCCCCCGCACAGCCCCCTCCCCCACCACCTCCCCCACCTCCCCCACCTCCCCCGCACAGCCCCCTCCCCCACCACCTCCCCCACCTCCCCCACCTCCCCCGCACAGCCCCCTCCCCCACCACCTCCCCCACCTCCCCCACCTCCCCCGCACAGCCCCCTCCCCCACCACCTCCCCCACCTCCCCCACCTCCCCCGCACAGCCCCCTCCCCCACCACCTCCCCCACCTCCCCCACCTCCCCCGCACAGCCCCCTCCCCCACCACCTCCCCCACCTCCCCCACCTCCCCCGCACAGCCCCCTCCCCCACCACCTCCCCCACCTCCCCCACCTCCCCCGCACAGCCCCCTCCCCCACCACCTCCCCCACCTCCCCCACCTCCCCCGCACAGCCCCCTCCCCCACCACCTCCCCCACCTCCCCCACCTCCCCCGCACAGCCCCCTCCCCCACCACCTCCCCCACCTCCCCCACCTCCCCCGCACAGCCCCCTCCCCCACCACCTCCCCCACCTCCCCCACCTCCCCCGCACAGCCCCCTCCCCCACCACCTCCCCCACCTCCCCCACCTCCCCCGCACAGCCCCCTCCCCCACCACCTCCCCCACCTCCCCCACCTCCCCCGCACAGCCCCCTCCCCCACCACCTCCCCCACCTCCCCCACCTCCCCCGCACAGCCCCCTCCCCCACCACCTCCCCCACCTCCCCCACCTCCCCCGCACAGCCCCCTCCCCCACCACCTCCCCCACCTCCCCCACCTCCCCCGCACAGCCCCCTCCCCCACCACCTCCCCCACCTCCCCCACCTCCCCCGCACAGCCCCCTCCCCCACCACCTCCCCCACCTCCCCCACCTCCCCCGCACAGCCCCCTCCCCCACCACCTCCCCCACCTCCCCCACCTCCCCCGCACAGCCCCCTCCCCCACCACCTCCCCCACCTCCCCCACCTCCCCCGCACAGCCCCCTCCCCCACCACCTCCCCCACCTCCCCCACCTCCCCCGCACAGCCCCCTCCCCCACCACCTCCCCCACCTCCCCCACCTCCCCCGCACAGCCCCCTCCCCCACCACCTCCCCCACCTCCCCCACCTCCCCCGCACAGCCCCCTCCCCCACCACCTCCCCCACCTCCCCCACCTCCCCCGCACAGCCCCCTCCCCCACCACCTCCCCCACCTCCCCCACCTCCCCCGCACAGCCCCCTCCCCCACCACCTCCCCCACCTCCCCCACCTCCCCCGCACAGCCCCCTCCCCCACCACCTCCCCCACCTCCCCCACCTCCCCCGCACAGCCCCCTCCCCCACCACCTCCCCCACCTCCCCCACCTCCCCCGCACAGCCCCCTCCCCCACCACCTCCCCCACCTCCCCCACCTCCCCCGCACAGCCCCCTCCCCCACCACCTCCCCCACCTCCCCCACCTCCCCCGCACAGCCCCCTCCCCCACCACCTCCCCCACCTCCCCCACCTCCCCCGCACAGCCCCCTCCCCCACCACCTCCCCCACCTCCCCCACCTCCCCCGCACAGCCCCCTCCCCCACCACCTCCCCCACCTCCCCCACCTCCCCCGCACAGCCCCCTCCCCCACCACCTCCCCCACCTCCCCCACCTCCCCCGCACAGCCCCCTCCCCCACCACCTCCCCCACCTCCCCCACCTCCCCCGCACAGCCCCCTCCCCCACCACCTCCCCCACCTCCCCCACCTCCCCCGCACAGCCCCCTCCCCCACCACCTCCCCCACCTCCCCCACCTCCCCCGCACAGCCCCCTCCCCCACCACCTCCCCCACCTCCCCCACCTCCCCCGCACAGCCCCCTCCCCCACCACCTCCCCCACCTCCCCCACCTCCCCCGCACAGCCCCCTCCCCCACCACCTCCCCCACCTCCCCCACCTCCCCCGCACAGCCCCCTCCCCCACCACCTCCCCCACCTCCCCCACCTCCCCCGCACAGCCCCCTCCCCCACCACCTCCCCCACCTCCCCCACCTCCCCCGCACAGCCCCCTCCCCCACCACCTCCCCCACCTCCCCCACCTCCCCCGCACAGCCCCCTCCCCCACCACCTCCCCCACCTCCCCCACCTCCCCCGCACAGCCCCCTCCCCCACCACCTCCCCCACCTCCCCCACCTCCCCCGCACAGCCCCCTCCCCCACCACCTCCCCCACCTCCCCCACCTCCCCCGCACAGCCCCCTCCCCCACCACCTCCCCCACCTCCCCCACCTCCCCCGCACAGCCCCCTCCCCCACCACCTCCCCCACCTCCCCCACCTCCCCCGCACAGCCCCCTCCCCCACCACCTCCCCCACCTCCCCCACCTCCCCCGCACAGCCCCCTCCCCCACCACCTCCCCCACCTCCCCCACCTCCCCCGCACAGCCCCCTCCCCCACCACCTCCCCCACCTCCCCCACCTCCCCCGCACAGCCCCCTCCCCCACCACCTCCCCCACCTCCCCCACCTCCCCCGCACAGCCCCCTCCCCCACCACCTCCCCCACCTCCCCCACCTCCCCCGCACAGCCCCCTCCCCCACCACCTCCCCCACCTCCCCCACCTCCCCCGCACAGCCCCCTCCCCCACCACCTCCCCCACCTCCCCCACCTCCCCCGCACAGCCCCCTCCCTCCGACAGTGCGGCGCTCCCTCAGCACTGACCCTCCGACAGTGCGGCACTCCCTCAGCACTGACCCTCCGACAGTGCGGCACTCCCTCAGCACTGACTGTCCGACAGTGCCTGCTCCCTCAGCACTGACCCTCCGACAGTGCGGCACTCCATTGCCGGAGGGTGTGTCTTGTGTAGTTTGTGCTCGCACTTTGCAGCTGGACCTGAACCCTCAAGACTCAGCCAAGAGAGATCTACAAACCACATGAATGTTGATCGCGGGTGAAGAGGATTTCCATCTCGTACTTACTGAAATGGGCGATGTTTTGCTGAGCAAATAAATTGTTGCCACCACTATGGCTGTCTCTTTCTTGCCTGGCAACGTCCGCATGATATCCAGTTTACCAACTTTCTCCTTCTGACTGGGCGGTGGTTTCTGCATGGTCGAAGGATTGTTTGGCATCCACGATCCCCAGTCATACTGGGCAAGACGTCAAGAATAAAAAGGCATGGTTACTGATGTTCTAATCTACACAAGGGTTACTGTGGTAACAGTTACAAGACAGCACCTGAGCACTTGCCTAAACATCTCAGTCAGCACCATCCCACAGATGGTGTTGCCTGAAGGTTAAAAAAACAGTTTCAGCTCCAGTCTCTTTTCATGGTTACGGGCAAAAGGAAGGAGGTCGGGGGCTGGGGGAGAGCATGGTGCTCCGACGGGGGGAGATCGCCACCTGCACAATGGACCAAATCTTCTCCAATTGTGGTGGAAACATGACCCTGTGTCAGTCAGAAGGTACTGGTGAGAGAGTCAGAATGAAGCCTCTCCTGGCTGCGTCCCTGAGTTTACCCCAGGGACGGCTGCTCTAGTTTCAGTCCGACCCTGCCTATACCAACCCACCTGTCCCCAGAAACATCCTGCCCCTGCTCTGAGGATTGCAGGTGAAGAACCAGGAAGGTACAACAGTCTTTAAAAAACAGCTGGATCAGGGGGTTCGCTGCAGAAACCACTGAGGAAGATCAGGTTTTGGAATCCTGTTGTTTGCACAGAGCCAAATTATTGCAGAAAATTCCTTAATTAAGACACAGGAGTAGAAGTAGGCCATTCGGTCCATCGAGTCTGCCCTGATCATCCTCAACTCCACACTCCTGCCTGGATTATAGAATGCCTACAGTGTAGAAAGAGGCCATTCGGTTCATTGAGTCTGCACTGACCCTCCAAACAGCAACCCACCCCCACCAACTACCCTAACCTATCCCAGTAACCCCACAATTACTGTGGCCAATCCACCCTAACCTGCACACCTTTGGACTGTGGGAGGAAATTGGAACAGCCGGAGGAAACCCACACAGACACAGGGGAGGACGTATAAACTTCACACAGACCTGAAGATGGAATTGAACTCAGGTTTCTGGTGTTGTGAGGCAGCACTGCTAACCACTGAGCCACCATGTTACCTTTCCCAGATAGCCCTCAATTCCACCCCTTACTGATTAAAAATCTGTCTCTTAACCTGGAATATACTCAGTGACCCAGCCTCGACAGCCATCTGCAGTCAAGAATTCCACAGCTTCACTTCCCTCCTGAGAGAAGAAATTCCTCCTCATCTCTGTCTTCAACAGGTGACCCCCTTATTCTGAGATGATACACTCTGATGCTCGACTTTCCCACAAGGGGAAACAACATTTCTACATCTTCCCCGTCAAGCCTTCTTGTAAGTTTCAATAAGGTCACCTCTCATTTTTCCAAACTCCATGAGTATAGACCAATTCAGATCAAGAAGTATTTCTGTTGTGGTTCTGTTCGCCGAGCTGGAAGTTTTTGTTGCAAACGTTTCGTCCCCTGGCTAGGCGACATCATCAGTGCTTGGGAGCCTCCTGCGAAGCGCTTCTTTGATGTTTCCTCCGGTGTTTATAGTGGTCTGTCTGGATTATAGAATGCCTACAGTGTAGAAAGAGGCCATTCGGTTCATTGAGTCTGCACTGACCCTCCAAACAGCAATGTGGTATTTTGTACACTACATTCGTCTTGCTCATGTTGGGTATCGGGTCCTTCGTTCTGGTGAGTTGTTGTCTGAGCGTGGCTGTTGGTTTGTGTGCCGTTATGAGTCCTAGGGGTCGCAGTAGTCTGGCTGTCAGTTCTGAGATGCTCCTGATGTATGGTAGTGTGGCTAGTCCTTTTGGTTGTGGTATGTCCTCGTTCCGTGGTCTTTCTCTTGGGCATCTGTTGATGAAGTTGCGCGGGTATCCGTTTTTGGCGAATACCTTGTATAGGTGTTCCTCTTCTTCTTTTTGCAAAACTAATGTAGTGTACAAAATACCATGCAAGGACTGCACAAAACATTATATTGGACAAACAGGAAGACAGCTAACAATCCGCATACGTGAACATCAACTAGCTACGAAACGACACGACCAGCTATCCTTAGTAGCCACACACGCAGACAACAAGCAACATGAATTCGACTGGGACAACACTACTATCATAGGGCAAGCCAGACAGAGAACAGCCAGGGAATTCCTAGAGGCATGGCATTCATCCACAAACTCCATCAACAAACACTTCGACCTGGACCCAATATACCAACCACTACAGCGGACAGCTGAAACTGACAACCGGAAGCGGCAGGGACAGACCACTATAAACACCGGAGGAAACATCAAAGAAGCGCTTCGCAGGAGGCTCCCAAGCACTGATGATGTCGCCTAGCCAGGGGACAAAACGTTTGCAACAAAAACTTCCAGCTCGGCGAACAGAACCACAGCAACGAGCACCCGAGCTACATATCTTCACACAAACTAAGAAGTATTTCTATCTGTTGAGCACAGAGGAACCTCAATTATCTGACATTCGATTATCAGAATTTTGGATTATCCGAACAAGATTGCAAGGTCCTGATGCTTGACTAAACTGTGTTATCCGGCACTTGATTATCCGAACGTTTGATTATCTGAACAAAATACTCCCCCACCCATGTCGTTTGGATAATCGAGGTTCCTCTGTATATCCAGGTATTTTGGTTTATTTACCTGTCCAGTATTTACTGCAGCATGCCTCCCAGAGCAGGTGAATATTACCATGGTGAGATACTTGGTGAGGTCTGCTTTTGTACGGAATACTGTTGGGAATCCTGGAGAGAGAGAGAGATTGTTAGATTAACCCCGGATATGAATGCAGGAGGGGCCCTTTTCTGAATACATTGAAACTTCTCACATAATCCATTCAATTGCCCAGAGATTGTGATTCTATATAGGGGCGGAGAGTGTGCTGTATTCACTGTACTGTGGGCGTCTCTTGTAGGTATCAGAAAGGAGGAATCTGAATAAGGGTTAGTCAGCTTGCCTAATGTGATTGCCCTCTCTTCATACAAGAGAACAAAGCTGCTGCTGAGAGATTGAACAGAACCATCTTCATTCTCTGCTTTCCAAATCATGCATAAGATGGGGATGGGCTTAGATTAGTTCACAGGTCAGCGCAACATTGAGGGCCGAAGGGCCTGTCCTGTACTGTATTGCTCTATGTTTTATGTTCTAAGGTGGTGTGAATTGGCTTTGGGAAAGCTTAAAGTTTATTTCTGAAGTCCATCAAATCTGAACTTGAATTAATTGTGTCGTTGCCTTCCTAAAATTTCCTCACTAAAATAATTTAAGACTTTCTGCCACTTCCTTGGTCTCTCCCCACAGCTGAAATCCAGGAACAGGCCAGGATTTCTGGTCTGCTACTCTGCACTAGTTTGAAGTACTCTATACAGTCCCTTTAGAATCCATGAGACAGTAAGATTCTCCACCACCACTAAGAAAATAACAGCATTCCTTCAGTGTTGTCGGGTCAGAATCCTGAGATTCCCTCCCTAAAGGGCATTGTGGGTCTACCTTACAGCACATGGACTGCAGCAGGTCAAGAAGGCAGCTCACCCCCCACCTTCTCACGGGGGGAAATAGGGATGGGCATTAGGTGCAGTGATGCCCATACCCCCCCCCCCAAAAGAGTTTTTTAAAAGTCCCTCCCACCCTTCTCGTGTTATAGTTAGTTTGTGTAACATCTTTTCCCAGCGTAACATCACCCTCCATTGAATGTTGGGACTTCAAAACCACTGGGAAATCTGCACAAACTCTTCAAGTCACATGGAGTTAACTTTGATTAAGCTGAAAGCTCCTGGCTAATAACACTGTCCAAAACTGGTTCAGTTACATACATTACAGAGTGTACTGACAGCATGGTATTCTTCAGTTACACAGGACACTGGTAAGACCACGTCTTCCAATGCTGGGTAGAGTTTGGTCTCCTTATTGTCGGGAGGAGATTAATGTATTGGAGAGGGACTGGACTGAGTGGGTTGTCTGATGAGGAGTGGTTGGAAAGATGGGGTTTGCTTCCCCTGGAGTTTAGGGAGTAAGGGGGGGTGGGGAGGGGGGGGGGGGGGACTGGATTGATGTGTACGATCCTGAACAATCTTGGCCAGGTGTCCATTGGAGAGATGTTTCCTCTTGTGGGTCGGTTCAGCCATTGGGAAGGAGACAGTTTTAAAATCAGGGGTCTCCATTTTCGGTCAGAGAGGAGGGGAACTTGTTTCTCTCTGAGGGTTGGATCTCTCTGCTTCAGACAGTACTGGGGGTGGGAGCAGTCACTCAATATTTTAAGTTGGAGGTAGGTTGATTCCGATTAGGTGGGGAATCAAGGTTAATCGGGGGTGGGGGCAAGAGGGCATATGGGACTTAGGACACACAAACAGCGCAGGCATGATCTTACTGAGCATGCATGAGGGGCTGAATGTCCTCCTGCTTCTCCTGATTGGCCTGTCCAGAGACAGCAGATTGTGAGTGAGGTTTGCTGACTGATTATGGCGAAACCATGATTGTTTGGAAAACCAGCCGATATAAGAAATCAAACCTGATGACTGTCTGGCCAAGAATCCTTCAGTAAAGATTTCCATTGCCCACTCTTGGATTTCAGAATCTTCCTGAACAGAGCCATCATCCTGGTAGTAGACATTAACGATGCTGTCCACAAACCTTTAAAAGAGAATGAGAATTAGCAAGTTTGGAGAAGGTTTGTAGCTCAGGTTGAGGTTCTGGGTGTACATTTGCTCACTGAGCTGGAAGGTTCATTTTCAGATGTTTCGTCACCATACTAGGTAACATCTTCAGTGAGCCTGTGGATGAAGCATTGGTAGTAGGTCCCCTTCCTATTATGCTTTGGTTTCATTGGGTTGGTGAATTCCTAGAAGCATGGCATTCCAACCGGAACTCTATCAACAAACACATTGACTTGGATCCCATTTACTACCCCCAGAGAAAAAGAACAGGAAATAATATAACCGTAGGAAATGATGTCACTAGAGGAAATGAAATCACCAACTCAAGAAAACCGAAACACATAAATAGAAAGCGGGCCATACCACCAGTGCTTCATCCGGAGGCTCACGAATGATGTTACCGCATATGGTGACGAAACATCTGAAAACATCTCTGCGAGCAAACCTACATCCAGAGAATGCGAATCTATGTTCAAGGTGAAGATTTATTGTTGGAGAGTGAAGATATGATCACGAATCAGTTTCACAATATAACAACATCATTACACACAATAGGAACTGCAAGGAAGATGGCTGGTAAGTGGAGCACTAGCACAGATGACAATAGATTTGATTGAAATCTTCAAGATTTCCGAAGTCAGGACAACAATTGCCATCGATTGAAGAATTGCCAGAGTTAAAGGAATAAACAGCTCAGAACAGATTACTAAACCTTTTTAAAAAAAACTTAAAACTAAAATGTAATCTTTCAGATGATTGTTGTATCTCTGGCTGGGCCAATGTTTATTGCCCTTTGAGAAGGTACTGGTGACACACTCCTTTGAACTACTGCAGCTGGTTACCATTTAACACTTGGGGTGAAAAAGAGGGAATTCCAGGATTTTGACCCAGTGACATTGAAGGAACGGCGATATATTTCCAACTCAGGATGTTAAGGGGCTCAAAGGGAAACTTGCAGGGGGTGGTGTTCCCATGTACCTGCTGTCCTTGTCCTTCAGATGGAAGTGGGTTTGGAAGGAGCTGTCTGAGGAGCCTCGGTGAATTGCTGCATAGATCCTGTGTATGATACGCACTGCTGCTACTGAGTGTTGGAGTGAATCTTTAAGGTGGTGGATAACTAAGAACGTAAAGGATGGGCATAGACCATTCAGTCCATCTGGTCTGTTCAACCACTCAATATGATGATGGCATGATGGCTCAACTCCACCTTCCTGCCCACTCCCCCGAAGAACCAACCTTCTCTCCAGCTCAGCTTTAAGTATTAGACAAAAAGAAAAAAACACAAAAAGACTGTAGATGCTGTAAATCTGAATTAAAAACAGAAATCTCAGCAGGCCTCATCATCTGTGGAGGGAAATCAGAGTTAATGCGTCAGCTCAAGTGACGGTTCTGAGGAAGGGTCACTGGGGCCCGAAATATTAACTCTAATTTCTCTCCACAGATGCTGCCAGACTTGCTGTGTGTCCAGCAATCTCTGTTTTTGTTTCAGCCTTCAGTATATAGCATCAAGCTCCACCATTCAATATGATGATGGCTGATTCTCGATCTGAACACCAGATTCCCATTCTCTCCCAATATCTCCTCAAGACTCTTTGCCTCTTAAATAAAACAGCTTCTTCCTTCAATGCATTCAGTGACCTGGTCCTGACTGCTTTCTGTGGTACCAATCCCAAGTGTTCACTCGTCTCCATTAACACATTTCTCCTCAGCTCATTACAAAGTGGTCTCCTGTTTATCCTGAGAACGTAATTCCTTGTTCTTGATCCTTACACCATTCCCCCACCTCCCTGGTCAAGGGGAGACATCTTACTTGCATCCAGCCTATCGACTCAATCTCTCCTTGTACAACAAGCCTGCTGTCCCAGGAATCCGTCTGGGGAACCTTTGCTGTATTCCCTCTATGTACATCTTTTCACAGGTAGGGAGAATAAACTGCACCCAAGTGTTGTCTCACCAGGGCCCTGTACATCTACAGTAACGCTTCCCTGATCCTGTACTCAAACTACCGAGCAATGAAGACCAACAGACCATTTGCCTTCCTGCTTTCCAAAAACACCCTGGTGAAATTCATAAACTATCTTCCCCTGTTCCAGCTACCTCTGGCAGATTGACCGGACAAAGACCGAATGAATGAATCGGGAGTTGCAATCAATGGGCCGAGAAGTGGCAGATGGAGTTTAATTTAGATAAATGGGAGGTGCTGCATTTTGGGAAGGCAAATCAGAGCAGGGTTGATACACTTAATGGTAAGGTCCTGGGGAGTGTTGCTGAACAAAGAGACCTTGCAATGCAGGTTCATAGCTCCTTGAAAGTAGAGTCACAGGTAGACAGCGTACTGAAGAAAGTATTTGGTACGCTTTCCTTTATTGTTGTGGTTCTGTTCGCCGAGCTGGGAATTTGTGTTGCAGACGTTTTGTCCCCTGTCTAGGTGACATCCTCAGTGCTTGGGAGCCTCCTGTGAAGCGTTTCTGTGATGTTTCCTCCTGCATTTATAGTGGTTTGTCTTTGCCGCTTCCGGTTGTCAGTTCCAGCTGTTTGCTGCAGTGGTCGGTATATTGGGTCCAGGTCAATGTGCTTATTGATTGAATCTGTGGATGAGTGCCATGCCTCTAGGAATTCCCTGGCTGTTCTCTGTTTGGCTTGTCCTATAATAGTAGTGTTGTCCCAGTCGAATTTATGTTGCTTGTCATCTGTGTGTGTGGCTACTAAGGATAGCTGGCCGTGTCGTTTCGTGGCTAGTTGGTGTTCATGGATGC
>NC_057752.1:16267471-16270620 GCF_004010195.1 Chiloscyllium plagiosum
AACTGACAACCGGAAGCGGCAGGGACAGACCACTATAAATGCCGGAGGAAAGATCACAGAAGCGCTTCACAGGAGGCTCCCAAACACTGAGGATGTCACCTAGACAGGGGACGAAACGTCTGCAACACAAATTCCCAGCTCGGCGAACAGAACCACAACAACGAGCACCTGAGCTACAAATTTCCTTTATTGGTCAGAGCATTGAGTACAGGAGTTGGGAGGTCACGTTGCGGCTGTACAGGACACTGGTTAGGCCACTGTTGGAATATTGCGTGTAATTCTGTCTCCCTCCTATTAGAAAGATGTTTTGAAACTTGAAAGGGTTTAGAAAAGATTTACAAGGATGTTGCTAGGGTTGGAGGGTTTGAGCTACAGGGAGAGGCTGAATAGGATGGGGCTGTTTTCCCTGAGACGTGACCTTATAGAGGTTTATAAAATCATGAGGGGCATGGATAGGGTAAGTAGACAAAGTCTTTTCCCTGGGGAGAGGGAGCCCAAAACTAGAGGGGCATAGGTTTAAGGGGAAGGGAAAGATTCAAAAGGGATCTGAGGGGCAACCTTTTCACACAGAGGGTGGTACGGGTATGGAATGAGCTGCCAGAGGAAGTGGTGGTACAATTACAGCATTTAAAAGGCATCTGGATGGGTATATGACGAGGAAGGATTTAGAGGGACATGGGCCAAATGCTGATAAATGGGACTCTAATTTAGGATATCTGGACGAGTTGGACCAGAGGGTCTGTTTCGTGCTGTATAACTCTATGACTCTTATGAAAGGAAAGGTGAGTATGTTGTGAAATGGGTTTGTTGGAATCTCACTTGTTTATTGCAGACCAGATTTTCAGGGCATCATCCCTGTAGTAATATCTGGGCAGATGTTCCACATTGCGAAAGGCCACATCTTCTGGGAGACACAAGGACGAGTAGGTTGTTTGCTCCAAAGCTCGCTGCAGTATTTGTAGTTTTGCATTCCCTCCTGTCGAGAAAGCCTAAAAAGACATGAGACCCCATCACAACGTGCATCACAATTGGGACGAATTCTGACCAATTCTCAACCCAGAATCGCTACTTTAAACAAGAACAACCGAAGGCCATTTATCTGGAATTCGATTCGATGATAGCTTTTCTGTGGCACGTGATGACTGACATTCCACTCCAAAAAAAAGAAAAACATGTTCTGGCCAATTCCCCAGTCTCACTCCAATTGATATCCCACCTTCCCCAGTCTATCCCCTCTCTATATTCCACCTTCCTCAGTCTGTCCCCTCTCTATATCGCACCTTCCTCGGTCTGTCCCCTCTCTATATCCCACCTTCCTCAGTCTGTCCCCTCTCTATATCGCACCTTCCTCAGCCTGTCCCCTCTCTATATCCCACCTTCTCCAGTCTATCCCCTCTCTATATCCCACCTTCCCCAGTCAATCCCCCCAAGTCTATCCTCTCTCAATATGCACCTTCCCCAGTCTATCCCCTCTCTATATCCCACCGTTCCCCACTCTATCACCTCTCTATATCCCACCTTCCCCAGTCTGTCCATTCTCTATATCCCACTTTCCCCAGACTATCCCCTCTCTATATCCCACCGTTCCCCAGTCTATCCCCTCTCTATATCCCACCGTTCCCCACTCTATCACCTCTCTATATCCCACCTTCCCCAGTCTGTCCATTCTCTATATCCCACTTTCTCCAGACTATCCCCTCTCTATATCCCACCGTTCCCCAGTCTATCCCCTCTCTATATCCCACCGTTCCCCAGTCTATCCCCTCTCTATATCCCACCGTTCCCCAGTCTATCCCCTCTCTATATCCCACCGTTCCCCAGTCTATCCCCTCTCTATATCCCACCGTTCCCCAGTCTATCCCCTCTCTATATCCCACCGTTCCCCAGTCTATCCCCTCTCTATATCCCACCGTTCCCCAGTCTATCCCCTCTCTATATCCCACCGTTCCCCAGTCTATCCCCTCTCTATATCCCACCGTTCCCCAGTCTATCCCCTCTCTATATCCCACCGTTCCCCAGTCTATCCCCTCTCTATATCCCACCGTTCCCCAGTCTATCCCCTCTCTATATCCCACCGTTCCCCAGTCTATCCCCTCTCTATATCCCACCGTTCCCCAGTCTATCCCCTCTCTATATCCCACCGTTCCCCAGTCTATCACCTCTCTATATCCCACCTTCCCCAGTCTGTCCATTCTCTATATCCCACCTTCCCAAGTCTATCCTCTCTCAATATGCACCTTCCCCAGTCTATCCCCTCTCTATATCCCACCGTTCCCCAGTCTGTCCTCTCTCTACATCCCACCTTCCCCAGTCTAACCCCTCCCTATATCCCACATTCCCCAGTCTATCCCCTCTCTATATCCCACCGTTCCCCAGTCTATCACCTCTCTATATCCCACCTTCCCCAGTCTGTCCATTCTCTATATCCCACCGTTCCCCAGTCTGTCCTCTCTCTATATCCCACCTTCCCCAGTCTATCCCCTCTCTACATCCCACCTTCCCCAGTCTAACCCCTCCCTATATCCCACATTCCCCAGTCTATCCCCTCTCTATATCCCACCGTTCCCCAGTCTATCACCTCTCTATATCCCACCTTCCCCAGTCTGTCCATCCTCTATATCCCACCGTTCCCCAGTCTATCACCTCTCTATATCCCATCTACCCCAGACTATCCCCTCTCTATATCCCACCTTCCCCAGTCTAACCCCCCCTACAATCCCACCTTTCCCAGTCTGTCACCTCTCTGTATCTCATCTTCCCCAGTCTATCCCCCACCTCTCTGTATCTCATCTTCCCCAGTCTATCCCCTCTCTATATCCCACCTTCCCCTGTCTATCCCCCTCTATATCCCACCTTCCCCAGTCTATCCCCTCTACAATCCCACCTTTCCCAGTCTGTCCCCTCTCTATATCCCACCTTCCCCAGTCTATCCCCTCTACAATCCCACCTTCCCCAGTCTATCCCCTCTACAATCCCACCTTCCCCAGTCTGTCCCCTCTCTATATCCCACCTTCCTCAGTCTGTATCCTCTCTATATCCCACCTTCCCTAGTCTATCCCCTCTACAATCCCACCTTCCCCAGTCTGTCCCCTCTCTATATCCCACCTTCCTCAGTCTGTCCCCTCTCTATATCCCACCTTCCCCAGTCT
>NC_057752.1:16270750-16271733 GCF_004010195.1 Chiloscyllium plagiosum
CATCCAGGGAACAGGAGAATCGACGTTTCGGGCATAAGCCCTTCTTCAGGAATGATTCCTGAAAAAGGGCTTATGCCCGAAACGTCGATTCTCCTGTTCCCTGGACGCTGCCTGATCTGCTGCGCTTCTCCAGCAACACATTTTCAGCTCTGATCTCCAGCACCTGCAGACCTCACTTTCTCCTCAAATATTCAACCGTTCCCCAGACTATCCCCACTGTATATCTCACCTACCCCATCTATCCTCTCTCTATATCACACCTTCCCCAGTCTGCCCACTCTCTAAAACCCATAATTCCCCAGTCTATCCCCTCTCTATATTCTACTGTTCCCCAGTCTATCCCCTCTCTATATCCTGCTGTTCCCCAGTCTATCCCCTCTCCATATCCCACCTTCCCCAGTCAATCCCCTCTCTATATTCCACTGTTCCCCAGTCTATCCCCTCTCTATATCCTGCTGTTCCCCAGTCTATCCCCTCTCCATATCCCACCTTCCCCAGTCAATCCCCTCTCTATATCCCTCCGTTCCTCTGTCGATCCCCTCTCTATATCCCACCATCCCCAGTCTATCCCCTCTCTATATCCCACTTCCTCAGTCTATCATCTCTCTATATCCCACTGTTCCCCAGTCAGTCCCCTCTCTATATCCCACCTACCCCAGTCTATCTCCTCTCTATATCCCACCTTCCCCAGTCTATCCCCTCTCTATATCCCACTTCTCCAGTCTATCCCTTCTCTATATCCCACCTTCACCAGTCTAACCCCTCTCTATATCTCACCTTCCCCAGTCTGTCCCATCTCTATATCCCACCTTCCCCAGTCTGTCCCCTCTCTATATTCCGCCATTCCCCAGTCTATCACCTCTCTATATCCCACCATACCCCAGACTATCACCTCTCTATATCCCACCTACCCTAGTCTATCCCCTCTCTATATCCCACCGTCCCCAGTCTATCCCCTCTCTATATCCCACCGTTCCCCCGTC
>NC_057752.1:16272233-16281505 GCF_004010195.1 Chiloscyllium plagiosum
AATTTCTGGAAATAAGAATCCAATGATGACCATGAATTCATTGTTGGAAAAACGCTTCTGGTTGACTAATGTCCTTCAGGGAAGGAAATCTATCGTCCTCCCCTGGTCTGGCCAGCATGTGACTGTAGATTGACTCTCAACTGCCCTCTGGGCAACTAGGGACGGGAAGTAAATGCTGGCCCAGCCAGTGAGGCCCATCTCCCACGAGAGAGTTTAAAAGCGATTCCTGGTTATGTTAGTTTGTCATGGGTCAGGACGTCGATCTGTCTGGTCTCTCTATACCAGCTGATGGTATTCCTGGACAGATCAGTTCCCACATTGAAACGAGGCATTGATCGAGCAGCTGTCTCATCGTTGCTGCCGGGTCCGTTTCATCACCGGAACAATTCCACACGAGACTGCAAACATTCTTTCACAGAGCAGGTACGTTTATTCCATCAAATACAGCAAACAAGCCCAAGCGAAATATCGAAACACAAACAATGAAACAAGGTTTTCAGTAGTTTCCCAGCGTTATCCAGGACAGAATCTGTAGTCCAAAGGAATAATGTTATCCCGTTCCTAACTGGGTTCCATCCACTTTCCCGACAAATCCCTCTCCGGGACAAAAGTGTGAACCTCTCTCGATTCTGCTGGCCTAAACGTTTTCCATTGTAACAATGTGGAGATTTCTACCCAACATTTCCCCAGATTGGAAACTTCACAAACACAGCACAGTACAGGCCCTTCAGAAACTGGAGAAGAGCACAACTATTGGAGTGGTAACTAGGGAAGGGCGGGGCTATTGGAGTGGTAACTAGGGAAGGGCAGGGCTATTGGAGCGGTAACTAGGGAAGGGCGGGGCTATTAGAGTGGTAACTAGGGAAGGGCAGGGCTATTGGAGCGGTAACTAGGGAAGGGCGGGACTATTGGAGCAGTAACTAGGGAAGGGCGAGGACGTTGGAGCAGTAACTAGGGAAGGGCGGGACTATTGGAGCAGTAACTAGGGAAGGGTGGGGCCATTGGAACGGTAACTAGGGAAGGGTGGGGCTATTGGAGAGGTAACTAGGGAAGGGCGGGGCCATTGGAGCGGTAACTAGGGAAGGGCAGGACTATTGGAGCGGTAACTCGGTAAGGGCGAGGACGTTGGAGTTATAACTAGGGAAGGGTGGGGCTATTGGAGCGGTAACTAGGGAAGGGCGGGACTATTGGAGCGGTAACTAGGGAAAGGCGGGGCTATTGGAGCAGTAACTAGGGAAGGGCGGGGCTATTGGAGCCGTAACTAGGGAAGGGAGGGGCTATTGGAGCGGTAACTAGGGAAGGGCAGGACTATTGGAGCGGTAAGTAGGGAAGGGCAGGACTATTGGAGCGGTAACTATGGAAGGGCGGGGCCATTTGAGCGGTAACTAGGGAAGGGCGGGGCTATTGGAGCGGTAACTAGGGAAGTGCGGGACTATTGGAGCGGTAACTAGGGAAGGGTGGGGCTATTGGAGCGGTAACTAGGGAAGGGCGAGGACGTTGGAGTTATAACTAGGGAAGGGCGGGGCTATTGGAGCGGTAATTAGGGAAGGGTGGGGCTATTGGAGCGGTAACTAGGGAAGGGCGGGACTATTTGAGCGGTAACTAGGGAAGGGCGGGACTATTGGAGCAGTAACTAGGGAAGGGCGGGGCTATTGGAGCGATAACTAGGGAAGGGCGGGACTATTGGAGCGGTAACTGGGAAGGTCGGGGCCATTGGAGCGGTAACTAGGGAAGGGCGGGGCTATTGGAGCGGTAACTGGGAAGGTCGGGGCCATTGGAGCGGTAACTAGGGAAGGGCGGGACTATTGGAGCAGTAACTAGGGAAGGGTGGGGCTATTGGAGCGGTAACTATGGAAGGGCAGGGCCATTGGAGCAGTAACTGGGAAGGGCGGGGCTATTGGAGCGGTAACTGGGAAGGGGCGGGACTATTGGAGCAGTAACTAGGGAAGGGTGGGGCTATTGGAGCGGTAACTATGGAAGGGCAGGGCCATTGGAGCAGTAACTGGGAAGGGCGGGGCTATTGGAGCGGTAACTGGGAAGGTCGGGGCCATTGGAGCGGTAACTAGGGAAGGGCGGGACTATTGGAGCGGTAACTGGGAAGGGCGGGGCCATTGGAGCAGTAACTAGGGAAGGGCAGGGCTATTGGAGCGGTAACTAGGGAAGGGCGGGACTATTGTAGCGGTAACTAGGGAAGTGCGAGGACGTTGGAGCGGTAACTAGGGAAGGGCGGGACTATTGGAGCGGTAACTAGGGAAGGGCAGGGCTATTGGAGCGGTAACTAGGGAAGGGCGGGACTATTGGAGCAGTAACTAGGGAAGGGCGAGGACGTTGGAGCAGTAACTAGGGAAGGGCGGGACTATTGGAGCAGTAACTAGGGAAGGGCGGTGCTATTGAGCAGTAACTAAGGAAGGGCGGGGCTATTGAAGTTATAACTAGGGAAGGGCAGGGCTATTGAGCAGTAACTAGGGAAGGGCGGGGCTATTGAAATTGTAACTAGGGAAGGGCAGGGCTATTGAGCAGTAACTAGGGAAGGGCGGGGCTATTGAAGTTATAACTAGGGAAGGGCGGGGCTATTGAGCAGTAACTAGGGAAGGGCGGGGCTATTGGAGCGGTAACTAGGGAAGGGCGAGGACGTTGGAGTTATAACTAGGGAGGAGCGGGGCTAGTGAGCAGTAACTAGGGAAGGGCGGGGCTAGTGAGCAGTAACTAGGGAAGGGCGGGGCTGTTGGAGCAGTAACTAGGGATGGGTGGGGATATTGGAGTTATAACTAGGGAAGGGCGGGGCCATTGGAGCAGTAACTAGGGAAGGGCGGGGCTATTGGAGCGGTAACTAGGGATGGGCGGGACTATTGGAGTTATAACTAGGGAAGGGCAGGGCCATTGGAGCAGTAACTAGGGAAGTGCGGGGCTATTGGAGCGGTAACTAGGGAAGGGCAGGACTATTGGAGCGGTAACTAGGGAATGGCAGGACTATTGGAGCGGTAACTAGGGAAGGGCGGGGCCATTGGAGCGGTAACTAGGGAAGGGCGGGGCCATTGGAGCAGTAACTGGGCAGGGCGGGGCCATTGGAGCGGTAACTAGGGAAGGGCGGGGCTATTGGAGCGGTAACTAGGGAAGGGCAGGGCCATTGGAGCGGTAACTAGGGAAGGGCGTGGCCATTGGAACGGTAACTAGGGAAGGGCGGGGCTATTGGAGCGGTAACTAGGGAAGGGCGGGGCCATTGGAGCGGTAACTAGGGAAGGGCGGGACTATTGGAGCGGTAACATGGGAACGGCGGGGCTATTGGAGCGGTAATTAGGGAAGGGTGGGGCTATTGGAGCTGTAACTAGCGGGCGGGTCTGTTGGAGTTATAACCATGTAAGGGCGGGTTTGCTGTAGTTATAACCAGGTACGGGCGGGGCTGCTAGAGTTATAACCAGGTACGGGCGGGTCTGTTGGAGTTATAACCATGTAAGGGCGGGTTTGCTGTAGTTATAACCAGGTACGGGCGGGGCTGCTAGAGTTATAACCAGGTACGGGCGGGTCTGTTGGAGTTATAACCATGTAAGGGCGGGTTTGCTGTAGTTATAACCAGGTACGGGCGGGGCTGCTAGAGTTATAACCAGGTACGGGCGGGTCTGTTGGAGTTATAACCATGTAAGGGCGGGTTTGCTGTAGTTATAACCAGGTACGGGCGGGGCTGCTAGAGTTATAACCAGGTACGGGCGGGTCTGTTGGAGTTATAACCATGTAAGGGCGGGTTTGCTGTAGTTATAACCAGGTACGGGCGGGGCTGCTAGAGTTATGACCAGGTACGGGCGGGTCTGCTGGAGATATAACCAGGTACGGGCGGGGCTGTTACTGTTATAACCAGGTACGGGCGGGTCTGTTGGAGTTATGACCAGGTACGGGCGGGGCTGTTGGAGATATAACCAGGTACGGGCGGGGCTGCTGGAGTTATAACCAGGTACGGGCGGGGCTGCTAGAGTTATAACCAGTTACGGGTGGGGCTGCTGGAGTTATAACCAGGTACCGGCGGGGCTGCTGGAGTTATAACCAGTTACGGGCGGGGCTGCTGGAGTTATAACCAGGTACCGGCGGGGCTGCTGGAGTTATAACCAGTTACGGGCGGGGCTGCTGGAGTTATAACCAGTTACGGGTGGGGCTGCTGGAGTTATAACCAGGTACGGGCGGGGCTGCTAGAGTTATAACCAGGTACGGGCGGGGCTGCTGGAGTTATAACCAGGTTCTGGTGGGGCTGCTGGAGTGCTGACTGGTTTTCTCTGAGTGCAGAGTCCAGAACTTGTCTCTCAACTCACTTTTGGTTTTCCTGCTGTTTCCTGACCCTGACCCTGACCCTGACCCTGACCCTGACCCTGACCCTGACCCTGACCTGGAACGTTATTGTCTGAGTGAGCTTCCGCAGCCTGGCCAGAACCCCAAGTACAAACGTCTTCTTCCATTCACATTCGAGCGAGCATCATCTTGACCATAGTCACGTCTGCTTGGGACTGTGCACATCAGTGACTATCCCACATCTATCTGATATGATTTGTTACTGTCACAGTGAAAAGCTCTGATTTGTGCTCAGTACGGGCAGACCATACAATGCAAAGATCATAGGGTGAGAAAATAGAGCGAGGAGAACAATCTTCCTGGTGCAGAGAAGGTGCACAAAGAGCAGATCAACATTAAATTTAAAATTTGAGAGGTCCATTCTGAAGTCTAACACCAGCGGGAAGAAGCTGCTCTTGAACCTGCTGGTACCTGTGTGTAAGCTTTTGTGTCTTCTGTGTGATGGAAGAGATTGGAAGAGATTCTAACCGGGGTGAAGGGGTCTTTGATGACGCTGGCTGTGTTCACAACTCTCTGTAGTTTCATATGGACCCAGGCAGAGCAGTCGCATAACAGACCATTATGCATCCAGACAATATGCTTTCCATCGTGCGTCTGTAAACACTGTTGTGCCTTCTTGACCATTGCATCAATGTGGGTGGACCAGGACAGATTGCTGGTGATAGTCACTCCTAGGAACTTGATGCTTTCGACCTCCTGGATTCTGATGTCAATGACCAGCTCTTTAGGTTTGCTGACATTGAGGGAGAGATTGTTAGCTTAGTACCATGTTGCCAAGCACTCACTCTTTCTTGCATTCTGTCTAGACATTGTCTGGCCGACAACAATGGTGTCATCAGCGAACTTGTAGATGCAGTTCAGACAAAATTTGGCCACAAAGTCGTGAGTGTACAAGGAAGTACATGGAACATTACAGCACGATACAGGCCCTTCAGCCCTCAATGCTGCACTGACCTGTGAAATGAATCAGAAGCCCATCTAACCTACACTATTCCATTCCCATCCATGTTTATCCAGTGACCACTGAAATGCCCTTAAAGTTGGCGAGTCTACTACTGTTACAGGCAGTGAGTTCCACACCCTTACTACTGAGTAAAGAAACTCCCTCTGACATCTGTCCTATATCTATCACCATCAATTTAAAGCTGTGTCCCCTGGTGCTAGCCATTGCCATCTGAGGAAAAAGGCTCTCCCTGTCCACCCTATCTAACCCTCTGATTATCTTATGTCTCAAGTCACCTCTCAACCTTCTCTCTCACGAAAACAGCCTCGAGTCCCTCAGCCTTTCCTTGCAAGACCTTCCCTCCATACCAGGCAACATCCTGGTAAATCTCCTCTGAGCCATTTCCAAAGTTTCCACATCCTTCTTATAATGCTGTGACCAGAACTCTACACAATACTCCAAGTGCAGCCACACCAGAGTTTTGTACAGCTGTAGCATAACCTCATGGTTCAGAAACTCGATCCCTCCACCAATAACAAGTAACACACAGTATGCCTTCTTTATAACCCTATCAACCTGGGTGGCAACTTTCAGGGATCCCTCTGCTCATCTACACTACCAAGAATCTTACCATTAGCCCAGTACTCTGCATTCCTGTTACTCCTTCCAAAGTGAATCACCTCACACTTTTCCGCATTAAACTCCATTTGCCACCTCTCAGCCCAGCTCTGCAGCTTATCTATGTCCCTCTGTAACCTACAACATCCTTCGACACTGTCCACAACTCCACTGACCTTCGGGTCATCTGCAAATTTACTAACCCATCCTTCTACGCCCTCATCCAGGTCATTTATAAAAATGACAAACTGCAGTGGCCCCAAAACAGATCCTTGTGATACACCACTAGCAACTGATCTCCAGGATGAACATTTCCCATCAACCACCACCCTCTGTCTTCTTCCAGCTAGCCAATTTCTGATCCAAACCGCTAAACCACCCACAATCCCATGTCTCTGTATTTTGTGCAATAGCCTACCGTGGGGAACCTTATCAAACACCTTACGGAAATCCATATACACCACATCAACCATTTTACCCTTATCCACCTGTTTGGTCACCATCTCAAAGAATTCAATAAGGTTTATGAGGCATGACCTACCCTTCACAAAACCATATTGACTATCCCTAATCAATGTATTCCACTCTTGATGATTATAAATCCTGTCTCTTATAACTTTTCCAACACTTTACCCACAACTGAAGTAAGGCTCACTGGTCTTTAATACCAGGGCTGTCCCTACTCCCCTTCTTGAACAGGGGAACCACATTTGCTATCCTCCAGTCTTCTGGCACTATTCCTGTAGACAATGACAACATAAAGATCAAAGCCAAAGGCTCTGCTGTCTCCGCCTTGGCTTCCCAGAGAATCCGAGGATAAATCCCATCTGGCCCAGAGGACTTATCTATTTTCCCACTTTCCAGAATTGCTAACACCTCCTCCTCGTGAACCTCAGTCCCATCTGGTCTAGCAGCCTGTATCTCGGTATTCTCCTTGACAACATTGTTGTGTGAATACGGAGGAAAAATATTCATTTAGCGCTTCCACTATCTCCTCGGACTCCACGCACACCTTCCCATTACTATCCATGATTGGCCCCAAATCTTACTTTAGTTATTCTTTTATTCCTGATAATACCTATAGAAAGCTTTAGAGTTTTCCTTGATCCGAACCACCAATGACTTCTCATGTCCTCTCCTGGCTCTTCTTAGCTCTCTCTTTAGATCTATCCTGACTAACTTGTAACTCTCAATCACCCTGACTGAGCCTTCACATCTCATCCTAACATAAGCCTTCTTCCTCTTGACAAGCAATTCAACTTCCTTAGTGAACCACGGCTCCCTCACTCGATAACGTCGTCCCTGTCTGACAGGTACATACTTATCAAGGACACACAGTAGCTGTTCCTTGAATAAGTTTCACATTTCAATTGTACAGTACATGTGTAAAACAACCCAAACAACAAAAATATATTTTGTACAACTTCTATCCCACTGCATAAGTGGAAATTTGGAGTGAAGGTCAGGTCTGTGTCACTCTAAGTTGTTGGAGGGGAGTCTGATCGGATCTCCGTGCAGTTGGCGAGATAGGGAGTGATTAGCAATAGCCAGCTTGGCTTTGTGTGGAGAAAATCATGTCTCTCTAACTCGTTTGTGTTCTTCGGGATGTAACCAATACGATTATTGAGGGCAGAGCAATAGACGTTCTCTACATGGACTTTAGGAAAGCCTTTGACAAGGCTCCCCAACTCAGACTGGTTAGCAAAGTTAGATCAATGGGATTCAGGGAGAGCTCGCCAGTTGGATACATCATTGGCTTAACAGTAGAAGACAGAGGGTGGTGGTGGAGGGTTGTTTTTCAGACTGGAGGCCTGTGACCAGCGGAGTTCTGCAGGGATCAGTGTGTTCACTGCTGGGTCCACTTTGTCATTTATATAAACAATTTGGATGAGAATTTCAGAGACATTCAGTAAGTTTGTGGATGACACCAGAATTGGTGGCGTATTCAACAATGAAGGAAGTTATCGAAGATTATAAAGGGATCTTGATCAATTGGGCTAATGGGCTGAGCAGTGGCAGGTTGAGCTGGATTTGGATAAACGCAAGGTGTTGTATTTTGGTAAAGACACACAAGGACAGGATTTACACGGTGAATAAAAGATGAAAGATCTGTAAATGCTGTAAGTCAGAAATAAATACAGAAGTTGCTGGAAAAGCTCAGCAGGTCTGGCAGCACTTCCTTATACTTTCAGTCAATTCTGTGTCCAGACAGGCAGGTTTCCCTGGATCCCATGTCTCCTTACTTTCTGAATGAGCTTATCGTGGGGAACCTTATAAAATGAACGAGGTAAAAACAATGACTGCAGATGCTGGAAACCAGATTCTGGATCAGTGGTGCTAAGCTCCTCGGATGCTGCCTGAATTGCTGTGCTCTTCCAGCACCACTGATCCAGAACCTTATAAAATGCCTTGCTGAAATCCACATACACCACATCCACCACTCGATGTGGGAATCAGTTTAGCTCAGTTGGCTGGATTGTTGGTTTGCAGAGCAGTATGACACCAACAGTGCGGGTTCAATTCCCATCCTCGGTTTGAGGTTACCATGAAGGACTCTCCTTCTCAACCATTTCCCTTGCCTGAGCTCTGATGGCCCTCAGGTTAAATCAACACCAGTTGCTTCTCTCTAATGAGAGAACAGCCCCTATGGTCTGGTAAGACTATGGCAACACAATATACCTTCATCAATGTGTTTTGTCACATGCTTAAAGAATTCAATAAAGTTTGTGAGGAATGACCTGCCCTATCTCTAAATAAACTATTCTTTTCCAAATAATCGTAAATCCTGTCTCTCAGAATCCGCTCCAATAATCTGCCCACCACTGACATAAGACTGATTGGTCTGTAATTCCCAGGATAATCCCTGTTCCCTTTCTTGTACAAGAGAATAGCGTTTGTTTGTTGGGGACAGTGTCGAGAGAGAGTTCTTTTCAGTTTAGATGCAAGGAAGCAGCTTTACTCTTTAGTCATCCCATTCTGCCCCTACGCTGGGGGGTGCTAGATGGCACAATAATGTTTTGAATTGCCAAAGACTGTAGGGCTAGAGGGAGTTACAGAGGGAGGAGGGTTGTTGATGTATCATAGAGATGCACAGCACAGAAACAGACTCTTCGGTCCAACCCAAATATCCCAAACCAATCTAGTCCCACCTGCCAGCACCCGGCCCATATCCCTCCAAGCCCTTCCTATCCATATACCCATCCAAATGCCTTTTAAATGCTGTAATTGTACCAGCCTCCACCACTTCCTCTGGCAGCTCATTCCATACACACACCACCCTCTCCATGAATAAGTTGCCCTTAAGTCCCTTTTAAATCTTTCCCCTCTCACCCTAAACCTATGCCCTCTAGTTTTGGACTCACACCCCCCCCCCCCC
>NC_057752.1:16282235-16283409 GCF_004010195.1 Chiloscyllium plagiosum
ATCCTCTTTGTCACTTCTTCAAAAAACTCAACCAAGTTTGTGCGACATGATTTCCCATGCACAAAGCCATGTTGACTATCCCTAATCAGTCCTTGCCTTTCCAAATACATGTCCATCCTGTCCCACAGGATTCCCTCCAACAACTTGCCCACCACCGAGGTCAGGCTCACTGGTCTATAGATCCCTGGCTTGTCTTTACCGTCCTTCTTAAACTGTGGCACCACGTTTGCCAACCTCCAGTCTTCTGGCACCTCACCTGTGTTCATTGCTCCTGCTCCAAACACACGTTCTGTCTGGCTTTCATGAAGAAATCAGGTCCCAGTGTGGATTGTCATTCTCTCTGCACCCCCTTCACTCTGTCTGCAACGTGTCTGATCCATCAGAGTGCAGAGGCTGATGAGTTGTGTCCCCCAAGGGGGTAATTGAAATGAATGGCCTCACGGCAGCGTGCAGTACTGCAGGGAACCACCTGGTGTCACTGTTGGTCTGTTAGTTATCCTCCAGATTTTCCCAAATTGGATATTCAAGATCAAATTCCATTTCCGGTTTTGCAATAATTTATTGGAGCAAAGGGACAGGAACAGGCCATTCAGCCTGCTGAGCCTTTCCCACCACTCTACCCAATCGCAGCTGATTAAACACCTTGATCAATGTTTCTTACCCCATCTTCGGGGACAGTTTCCCACGGCCAATCCACCCTAACCTGCACATCCCGGGACACAGCCGAGACGGGAATCGAACCCGTGCCACTAAATTACCTCCCTGTTTGTGTTTGAATTTAATTTCTGTCCAGTCGATGGGATGTGGAGGGTGGGGATCGAACCCCAGTTAGTGCAGAGTCCCGCAGGCTCCGAGCCCGGCGCTGATCCCACTCGGCCATCTCCCGGTTGGGAGCGAGCGCCGCTCGGGAAACGCCCCTTTAAGGTTCAGCCCCGCCCTTCCACCGCGTCAGCGGGGGCGGGGCTCACCGCCTGGCGCCACTTCCGGTGCGGTCCAAGATGGCGGACCTGCTCGGAACTATCCTGAGCTCAATGGAGAAACCTCCGAGTGTGGGCGACCAGGAGAGCCGGCGGCAGGCCCGGGGTGAGCCCGGGAGAGGGGGCTGGGTCAGGGGCCGGGGGAGAGCGGGTGGGGGACGGTGCGGCCTGGGGGGGGGGGGAGGGCCGCACGGTCA
>NC_057752.1:16289242-16295233 GCF_004010195.1 Chiloscyllium plagiosum
GGGATTCGGCGATTGGTGGTGGGGGTGGGGGGAGTTGGCGATTGTGGTAGCAGGGAGGGCTGGGATTCCAATCCCATCATGAGACTTTTAAGAAAAGGGCGGGAATATAAGTGTAATCTTTGAAATGACGACCAAGACACTGTTGCAAATTGTTGTAAAACCCACTTGGTTAGCTAGTGTCCTTTAGGGAAGGAAATATGCTGTGCTTATCAGGTCTGGAGTACTTATGACTCCAGACACACAGCTGTGGGACTTACTCTTGACTCTCCTCTGGCACGGCTTAAGAGAGATCTATTTCAGGGGCATTTCGGGATGGGGATTAAAACCTGCCACTGCCAGTAAGCCAGCACATCCTATGAAACAGTAAAAGCAATGCCAAGTCTTTGTTGGAATATTGTGGGAGGCTGTCTGGAAGGATTCAGAGCCTTTGCTATACAGGAGGCTATGGTGACATCAGGCACAGTGCCATCCCAGACCGTGCAATTAATGTCCCAGCCCCATTTTCGCTCCCATCGCACTCCTCCATATTTCACTTTGACAGACAAGCCCCAGTTTGCGGTTAACTGTGACTTTGCTTCTTTCTCAGAGCAAGCGGCCAGACTGAAAAAGATGCAAGAGGAAGACAAGAGACACAAAGCAGAATTCAGGAAGCGGGTAAGATAGTTAGAGGACTGTAGGACGTCCTTTACACGCTCCCACATTACACATTGTCCCTGTTGAACACTCAGTACAGCTACAGCATCACATTAGGTACAGAGTAAAGTTCCCGCAACAGTGTCTCCATCAAAGGCTCCTTGGAGAGGGACAGGGTGAGGTTGAATAGAATAAAGCTCCATCTACCCTTTTAAACTGAAAGTGAACCACCTTGACACTGTCCCTGTTTAATCCAGGACAGTGACAGTATGAGGTTCGATCGAGATTAAATGTCCCTCGACAATCTCCCCATCAAACCCTCCCAGGTCAGGGACAGCACGGGGTTAGATACAGGGTAAAGCTCCCTCTACACTGTCTCCCCATCAAACCCTCCCAGGACAGGGACAGCACAAGGTTAGATACAGAGTAAAGCTCCCTCTACACTGTCCCCCACCAAACACTCCCAGGGCAGCTATGGTATTGGGTAGGACAGAGTAACGCTTGCACTAGTCTTTGATGGAAGATTTTGTCTTGTTGTTGATATTTCCAGATGGAGAAACTGATTTCCGATTTCATCCAGAGCAGCACACAGAAAAATAAGAAGTTTGATCCAATGAACAAGCTGGAGAGGAGTATTCTGTAAGTGTGTGCAGTCTGGGTGTGTAATCCCTGAGCTGGGCTGGAGTGGGGTATTCTGTAAGTGTACACAGTCTGGGTGTGTAATCCCTGAGCTGGGCTGGAGTGGGGTATTCTGTAAGTGTGTGCAGTCTGTGTGTAATCCCTGAGCTGGGTTGGAGAGGGGTATTCTGTAAGTGTACACAGTCTGTGTGTAATCCCTGAGCTGGGCTGGAGAGGAGTATTCTGTAAGTGTACACAGTCTATGTGTAATCGCTGAGCTGGGCTGAAGAGGGGTATTCTGTAAGTGTGTGCAGTCTGTGTGTGTAATCCCTGAGCTGGGCTGGAGAGGGGTATTCTGTAAGTGTGTGCAATCTGTGTGTAATCCCTGAGCTGGGCTGGAGAGGAGTATTCTGTAAATGTACACCGTCTGTGTGTAATCCCTGAGCTGGGCTGGAGAGGGGTATTCTGAAAGTGTGTGCCGTCTGTGTATATAATTCCTGAGCTGGGCTGGAGAGGGGTATTCTGTAAGTGTGTGCCGTCTGTGTGTAATCCCTGAGCTGAGCTGGGCTGGGCTGGAAAAGTCCAATCTCACTTTGTGCCCTGTGGCGATCACTGCATTTCCTGACGCAGAGCAGATAGTCTCTGATTCTCTTCCTCCACTGTTAATGACTGTGCTTTCAGCTGCTGTGCTCTGTGCTCTGGTACTCCCTCACTAATCCCCTATATCTCTCTCATTTCATTCTCCCCCTTGACCCGTCCCCACCCTGTGCAGTTCCTTCCCCACTCCCCCGGCCCCGTCTCCCTCCACACCCCTCTCCCCCACGGGATATTTTGTAACAGTTCAGTTGCTGTATCAATGCAGGTTGTTGTTGGTTTATTGTTGTTCCTGGAATTGAGTATTGCTTGATGCTCGGATCGTGTTCCCCACCTTCCTGTTACTGACCGGCTCTTCCTGTGTCTAGACACGATGTGGTCGAAGTGGCTGGCCTGACCTCCTTCTCATTTGGGGATGACGATGAGAGTCGATATGTGATGATCTTCAAAAAGGTATTACGTGAGAAAGGAAGGTCCAGGCACCAGTGTGGGGGCAGAGTGCTGTCCATGGATCTCGCACTTGCCTGGGCTAATGTCACTGTGACGGGCTGTTGTTGCTCTCATCTGGGGCTTTTTAAATATTCAGTAAACTTTGGCTGGGTCAATGTTTGCATGTGCTGGAGCGTAGACCCACAATGTCCCTGAGGGAGGGAATCCCAGGATTCTGACCCAGCCACACTGAGGGAACGGGGATATATTCCCAAGTCGGGATGGTGAGGGGCTGGGAGGGGAACTTGCAGGGGGTGATGTTCCCATGTACCTGCTGCCCCTTGTCCTTCTGGATGGAAGTGGCCGTGGGTTTGGAAGGTGCTGCCTGAGGATCTTTGGTGAGTTTCTGCAGTGCATCTTGTAGCTGGTACATACTGCTGCTACTGAGCGTCGGTGGGTAAGGGAGGGAGCGGATGTTTGTGGCTGTCATAGAGTCATAGAGATGTATAGCACGGAAACAGACCCTTTTTCCCAGCTCATCCACACCACCTAGATATCCCAACCTAATCTAGACTCATTTGCCACCATTTGGCCCATATCGCTCCAAACCCTCCTTATTCATATTCCCATCCAGATGCCTTTTTAAATGCTGAATTGTACTAGCATCTAGCAGCTCATTCCATACCAAGGACACTATTACGGTGGCAGAAAGGACATTTGAGGACTCTGGATTAGTGGTGCTGGAAGAGCACAGCAGTTCAGGCAGCATCCGAGGAGCAGTTTTACCATTTGAGGACTCGTCAACTGAGGTAGTATGGGCTGAGGTTAGAAACAGGAAAGGAGAGGTCACCCTGTTGGGAGTTTTCTATAGGCCTAATAGATGTAGAGGAAAGGATAGCAAAGATGATTCTTGATAGGAGCAAGAGTAACTGAGTAGTTATTATGGGGGACTTCAACTTCTCAAGTATTGACTGGAAATACTATAGTTTGAGTACTTTAAATGGGTCAGTTTTTGTCAAATGTGTGTAGGATGGTTTCCTGACACAGTATGTAGACAAACCAACAAGGGGCGAGACCACATTAGATTTGCGACAGGGTAATGAACCCAGCCAGATTTGGGAGGTAGATGAGCACTTTGATGGTAGTAACCACAATTCAGCAATGTTTACTTTAGCAATGGGAAGGAATAGCTATACACCAGAGAGTAAGAGCTACTGTGGGGGGGGAAAGGCAATTATGATGTGATTAGACAAGATTTAGGATGCATAGGATGGGGAAGGAAACTGCAGGGATGGGCACAATAGAAATGTGGAGCTTATTCAAGGAACAGTTATTGTGGGTCCTTGACAAGTATGTACCTGTCAGACAAGGAGGAAATGGTCGAGCGAGGGAGCCGTAGTTTACTAAAGAAGTTGGGTCTCTTGTCAAAAGGAAGAAGAAGGCTTCTGTCAGGATGAGATGTGAAGGCCCAGTTAGGGCACTTGAGAGGAAAGACCTAAAGAGAGAGCTAAGAAGAGCCAGGAGGGGACATGAGAAGGTGTTGACATTCAGGATCAGGAAAATCTCTAAAGCTTTCTGTAGGTATATAAGGGATAAAAGAATGACTCGAGTAAGATTAGGGGCAATTAAGGATAGCAGTGGGAAGTTGTGCGTGGATTCAGAGGAGATAGTGGAAGCACTAAATGAATATTTTTTATTAGTATTCACACAACAATGTTGTCGAGGAGAGTACAGAGATACAGGCTGCTAGACCAGATGGGACTGAGGTTCACGAGGAGGAGGTGTTAGCAATTCTGGAAAGTGGGAAAATAGATAAGTCCCCTGGGCCGGATAGGATTTATCCGAGGATTCTCTGGAAACAAGGGAGGGGATTGCTGGGCCTTTGGCTTTGATCTTTATGTTGTCATTGTCTACAGGAACAGTGCCAGAAGACTGGAGGATAGCAAATGTGGTTCTCTTGTTCAAGAAGGGGAGTAGGGACAATCCTGGTAATTATTGACCAGTCAGCCTTACTTTGGTTGTGGGTAAAGTGTTGGTAAAGGTTATAGGAGATTTATAATCATCTCGAAAGGAATAAGTTGATTAGGGATAATCAGCATGGTATTGTAAAGGATAGCTCGTGCCTCACAAACCTTGTTGAGTTCTTTGAGATGGTGACCAAACAGGTGGATGAGAGTAAACCAGTTGATGTGGTGTATATGGATTTCCGTAAGGCGTTTGATAAGGTTCCCCACGATAGGCTATTGCACAAAATACGGAGACATGGGATTGTGGGTGATTGAGCGGTTTGGATCAGAAATTAGCTAGCTGGAAGAAGACAGAGGGTGGTGGTTGATGAGGAATATTCGTCCTGAAGTTCAGTAACTAGTGGGGTACTGCAAGGGCCTGTTTTGGGGCCACTGGTGTTGGTCATTTTTATAAATGACCTGGATGAGGGTGTAGAAGGATGGGTTAGTAAATTTGCAGATGACCCGAAGGTCAGTGGAGTTGTGGACAGTGCCGAAGGATGTTGCATGTTACAGAGGGACATAGATAAGGTGCAGAGCTGGGCTGAGAGGTGGCAAATGGAGTTTAATGTGGAAAAGTGTGAGGTGGTTCACTTTGGAAGGAGTAACAGGAATGCAGAGTACTGGGCTAATGGTAAGATTCTTGGTAGTGTAGCTGAGCAGAGGGTTTTCGGTGTCCATGTACATAGATCCCTGTAAGTTGCCACCCAGGTTGCTAAGGTTGTTAAGAAGGCATACGGTGGGTTAGCTTTTATTGGTAGAGGGATTGTGTTTCGGAGCCATGAGGTCATGTTGCAGCTGTACAAAACTCTGGTGTAGCCGCACTTGGGGTGTTGCGTACAGTTCTGGTCACCACATTATAGGAAGGATGTGGAAGCTTTGGAAAGCGTTCAGAGGAGATTGACCAGGATGTTGCCTGGTATGGAGGGAAGGTCTTACGAGGAAAGGCTGTGAGGGACTTGCTGTTTTCGTAAGAGAGAAGAAGGCTGAGAAGTGACTTAATTGAGCGATATAGGATAAACAGAGGGTTAGATAGGGTGGACAGTGAGAGCTTTTATCATCAGATGGTGATGGCTAGCACAAGGGGACATAGCTTTAAATTCAGGGGTGATAGATATAGGACAGATGTCAGAGGTAGTTTCTTTACTCAGAGTAATAGGGCGTAGAACACACTGCCTGCAACAGTTGTAGCCTCTCCAACTTTAAGAGCATTTAAATGGTCATTGGATAAACATATGGATGGGAATGGACTAGTGTAGGTTAGATATGGTTCAGATTGGTTTCACAGGTCGGAGCAACTTCGAGGGCTGAAGGGCCTGTACTGAGCTGTAGTGTTCTATGTTCACCCTAAACCTATATCCTCTCGTTATGGACTCCCCTATTCTGGGGAAATGTTCTTGTCTGTTTACCTTGTCCATTCCCCTCATGATTTTATAAACCTCTATAAGGTCACCCCTCAGCCTCCAAAGCTCCAGGGAAAACAACCCCAGCCTGTTCAGCCTCTCCCTGTAGCTCAAATCCTCCAACCCTGGCAACATCCTTGTAAATCTTTTCTGAACCTTTCAAGTTGCACAACATCTTTCCGATAGGAAGGAGACCAGAATTGCACGCAATATTCCAACAGTGGCCTAACCAATGTCCTGTACATGACCTCCCATCTCCTGTACTCAATACTCTGACCAATAAAGGAAAGCATACCAAACGCCTTCTT
>NC_057752.1:16295733-16301343 GCF_004010195.1 Chiloscyllium plagiosum
CTCAGCGCTGACCCTCTGACAGTGCGGCGCTCCTTCAGCACTGACCCTCCGACAGTGCCCACTCCCTCAGCACTGACTCTCTGACATACCCACTCCCTCAGCTCTGACACTCTGACAGTGCCCACTCCCTCAGCACTGACCCTCCGACAATGTCCACTCCCTCAGCACTGACCCTCCGACAGTGCCCACTCCCTCAGCACTGACACTCTGACAGTGACCACTCCCTCAGCACTGACCCTCCGACAGTGTGGCACTCCCTCAGCACTGTCCGTCCGGCAGAGCCCACTCCCTCAGCACTGACCCTCCGACAGTGCGGCACTCCCTCAGCACTGACCCTCCGACAGTGCCCACTCCCTCAGCACTGACCCTCTGACAGATCCCACTCCCTCAGCACTGACCGTCCGACAGTGCGGCACTCCCTCAGCACTGACCCTCTGACAGTGCCCACTCCCTCAGCACTGACCCTCCGACAGTGTGGCACACCCACAGCACTGACCGTCCGACAGTGCTGACTCCCTCAGCACTGACCCTCCGATAGTGTCCACTCCCTCAGCACTGACCCTCTGACATGCCCACTCCCTCAGCACTGATCCTCCGACAGTGCCCACACCCTCAGCACTGACCATCCGACAGTGCCCACTCCCTCAGTATTGACCCTCCGACAGTGCCCCCTCCCTCAGCACTGACCCTCCAACAGTGCCCACTCCCTCAGCACTGACCCTCCGAACGTGCGGCGGTCCCTCAGCATTGACCCTCCGAAAGTGCCCCCTCCCTCAGCACTGACCCTCCAACAGAGCCCACTCCTTAGGCACTGACCCTCCGACAGTGTGGCACACCCTCAGCACTGACCCTCCGACAGTGCCCACTCTCTCAGCACTGACCCTCCGACAGTGCCCACTCCTTCAGCACTGACCCTCTGACGGTACCCACTCCCTCCGCACTGACCCTCCGACACTGACCCTCTGGCACCACACGTTGTGTGAAGATGTTGCCCTTTAGGTCCCTTTTATATCTTTCCCCTCTCTCCCTAAACCTCTGCCCTCCAGTTCTGGACTTCCCCACCCCAGGGAAAAGACTTTGTCTATTTATCCTCTCCATGCCCCTCATCATTTTATAAACCTCTATAAGGTCACCCCTCCATCCTCGAAGCTCCAGGGAAAACAGCCCCAGCCTGTTCAGCCTCTCCCTGTAGCTCAAACCCTCCAACCATGGCAACATCCTTGTAAATCTTTTCCGAACCCTTTCCAGTTTCATAACGTCTTGAAAACTAATACAAGAGGATCGTGCCCCTTTAACCATCAGGGGATAGGAAACAACGCAAAAAAACCAATCATTAGAAACCCCTGGGTCAGTTAAATGTAATAATTATTAGAATATTTGAGTATAAGTGTGAGTGGAATGGTTTTCAGTTCGTTGTGTTCTGGGAAGGAAGGGAGCTATTCTGCTGGACTGCATCTGAACTAGATCAGAGTGGTGCTGGAAAAGCACAGCAGGTCAGGCAGCATCCGAGGAGCAGGAAAATCGACGTTTCGGGCAAAAGCCCTTCATCAGGAATAGAGGCAGGGAGCCTCCGGGGTGGAGAGATAACTGAGAGGGGGGTGTGGGTGGGGAACAAGGGTGAGGCCAGTTTCCTCGAGAACTGAATAACTACAGCTGTAGAGAGGGCTTTAAACATGGGTCAGGGGAGGTTTGGGACAGGGTGAAATGTAAAAGGGCATTTGGATAACCATCCCCACGGTCCGAATTCACACCACACCCGGTTATAGTCCGGCACGTTCGTTTGAAATCACAAGCTTTTGCAGCACTGCTCCTTCGTCAGATTTGGTGAAAGTTTGCAATTTCCAATCGACCTGGTGTGGTGTACATTCTGACTCTGTCCACCCCAGTCTGATACTGACTGCTCCATGTCCATGGCTCCCCAGAGTAGGAGAGAAGGTGACCATAGAGTATAAACAGGTTAAAAGGGTAAGATTAAGGGCTCTTTATTTGAATGAACAAAGTAGTTGAATTAACAGCACAGATGGAGGTTTAGCGGGTGTTTTTAAAGATTACAGAGACATAGTTACAAGGAGCCTGAAGCTGGGAAATAAATATCCTGGAGTCTGTGATTTTTCGGCAGGCCAGGCGTTTGGGAAGGGAAGGGTGGTGAGGTAGCTGTTGTTTGTACGGGATGGACTCAGTACAATCACAAGAAATGGCAACTGCAGAATCTATACAGGGGGACGGAAAGATTAAACAGGGAAAGGAGTCACAGGTGGGAATATGCTATAGACGTTCCACAGAATCCACACAGAGGATAAACCAGAATATCTGATTTGATTTGATTTATTATTCCACATGTGCCTACGTACAGTGAAAGGTTTTGTTTTGTGGGCAGTACAGGCAGATTATACCATACACAGGGCATTAGAGGTGATCAAACAGAGCGAGGAATACAATGTTATAGCTGCAGAGAAGGTGCACAGTGAGTAGGTCAGCATTAATTCGGATTTGGAGAGGTCCATTCAGAAGTCCCGTTACAGCGGGGACGAAGCAGGTCTTGAACGTGGTGGTGGGTGCATTTGTGCCAGGTATCTTCTGCCCAGTGGAAAGCGTTGGGGGGTGGGGGTGGATTATGACCAGGGTGGGAGGGGTCTTTGATGATGTTCTGAGGCATCAGAAATTGTAGAGGGAGCCAATGGCTTACGCAATGGACCGAGCTGTCTCAACAACAGCACCACATTCATCATGTGCCAGTTAATCTTCATGTCGATTGGGATAGTCAGATTGGCAGAGGAAGCCACGAGGAAGGAATCATGGAGTGTATTCAGTTTTAGATCTACAGATCAGTTACAAGTGTGGGCGGAGAAATGGCAGGCAGAGTTTAATCCAGGTAACCATGAGGTGCTGCACTTTGGGAGATCAATGTGGGTGGCACGGTGGCACAGTGGTTAGCACTGCTGCCTCGCAGCGCCAGAGACCCGGGTTCAATTCCTACCTCAGGTGACTGTCTGTGTGGAGTTTGCACATTCTCCCCGTGTCTGCGTGGGTTTCCTCCGGGTGCTCCGGTTTCCTCCCACAGTCCAAAGATGTGCAGCTTAGGTTAAATGGCCATGCTAAATTGTCCGTAGTGTTAGGTAAGGGGTAAATGTAGGGGAATGGGTCTGGGTGGGTGTGCTTCGGTGGGTCAGTGTGGACTTGTTGGGCCAAAGGGCCTGTTTCCACACTGTAAGTAATCTAATCTAATCTAAACTGATCAAATGTTAAGGAGAAGTATCCAGTTAATAGCAGGACCCTGATCAGCACTGATGTACAGAGGGATCTGGGGTTGGAGTCCATAGCTCCCTGAAATTGGCCCCACACGTAGATAGGGTGTTGAAGAAGGCGTATAGCGCTGTCTTTATTGGTTGAGGAATTGAGTACACAATGTCAGGATGTCATCTTGCACCTTTGGTTCAGCTACATTTAAAGAGTATTGCGTTCAATTCTGGTCGCCACATAGAGTCATAGAGACGTACAGCACGGAAACAGACCCTTCGGCCCAACCAGATATCCCAACCCAATCTAGTCCCACCTGCCAGCACGTGGCCCATATCCCTCCAAACCCTTCCTATTCATATACCCATCCAGATGCCTCTTAAATGTTGCAATTGTACCAGCCCCCACCACTTCCTCTGGTATGAGATGCGTGGATGGGGTTAACGGTCAGACTCTTTCTCCCCACGTTGAAATGTATAATACTAGGGGCAATGCATTTAAACTGAGAGGGGGAACGTTCAAAGGAGGATATGAGGGAGACTGGGTCGTGCTGCTAGGAGTCGTGGTGGAGGCAGACATGACAGGGGCGTTTTCGGGGCTTTTAGATAAACACAGGAATATGCAAGGAATGCAGGGATATGGACCGAGGGCAGGCAGAAGGGATTAGTTTAATTTGGTGTCATGTCCAGCACAACATCGTTTCTGTGCTGTACTGTTCCATGTTCCATGTTCTAACCAGGGATCAGGTGTTTTGGATCTGGCAATATGTGATCAAGTAGGTTTAGTAATTAGATCTCAGAGTAAAAGATCTCCCAGGAAACAGTGATCATAACACAGGAGAATTTAGCACTCGGTTTGACAGGGAGGAACCGGAGTCCAAAACAGCTGTGACCAGCTTCAATAAACTGAAAGATCTGAGAGCAGGACTGGCTGGAGAGGACTGGGAAAGGAGTGTAACAGCAATGACTGAGGAACAATGGGGCTAACAGCTTCCTTACATCCCAGTCAGGAAGTAGGGTTCCAAAAAGAGACTAAGCCAACCAGAGTTTGGAGCTTCAAACTGAAAGAAATATATAAAACGTGAGAAAGATTAGTGAGAAGCCAGTGGTAAATGGGAACGTTCCAGATCCCAGCAAAAAGTGCCCAGACATAATGAGGGATAAAAGAAACTGCTGATAAACCTGCAAGCAATATCAAGCAAGACAGTAAGAGCTTCTTAAAATATATAAAGGGGAAGAGAGAAGCCAGAGTAAACAGGCGTCCCTCAGGGAATGAGGCTGGGGAATTAATAATGAGCAACCCGAAAATGGCTCAGGGGCTGAATTAATACTTTGCGTTGGTCTTCACAGCAGAAGACATAAACAGCTTTCCAAAATTACTCAACATTCCCGGGTACGAGGAGCAGAGGAAGTAATCGCAGTAACTACCACCGGTGAAACAGAGCCAGAGGAATGGTCTAGCCACAGACTGATCAGTCCCCTGGATCTGATGGGATCCATCCTGGGATAATCAAGGAAGTAGCTACAGAGGTAGAGGTGCACACTCATTGTAATCTCCCAGGAATCTTTAGAATCTGGAATGGTCCCTGAGGATTGTGAAAGTGCCAATGTAACACCCTTATTGAAGAAGGGAAGGAGATGACGAACAGGTCACTATAGCCTAATGAGCATAATGTGTTACTGGGAACACGGCTGAGTCTATGATAAAGGGTGGAACAGCTGAGCACTGAGAAATCCATCCGATCATCAAACAGAGACAGCGTGGTCTCAGGAAGGGGAAGGTGTGTCTGACACTTTTCCAGGAATTCTTTGGGGAGGTAACAAGCAGGACAGAGAAAGGGGATGCTGAGGATGTAATGTATTTGGAATTTCTTGACATGACTCAAGTATCAGCTATCCGGCTAACGGCGTTGGAATTGGAACATTAACATGGAGAGGGGATTAGCTAACTCACAGGAGACATGGAGCTGGGATAAGGGAGATCTTTTCAGGCCGGTAACCAGGAACAAGTGGACTGACACAGGGACCAGTGCTGGGGCCACAACGATTTACAATAGAGATCAATGACCCAGAGGGGGAACCTGAACATACAGTTACCGAGTTTGTGAAAGACACAGAAATAGACCAAAAGGCAAGTTGTGAGAATGACACAGAGACTCTGCAGAGGGATCGAGACAGGTTCAGGGAAAGGGCAAAACCTCGGTAGATGGGATAGAGTGTGGGGAAACGTGAGGTTTTGGCAGGAAGGAGAGAGGAGTTGAAGATTATTTAAATGGAGAAAGACTGCGGAGATTTGAGAACCTGGGTGCTATAAAACCCAAAAAGTTAGCATTGACTTCAGCAGTAAAAAGGAAGGGAAATGTTGACCTTTATT
>NC_057752.1:16301544-16312259 GCF_004010195.1 Chiloscyllium plagiosum
GGCCGTGGGTTTGGAAGGTGCTGCCTGAGGGTCTTTGGTGAGTTTCTGCAGTGCATCTTGTAGCTGGTACACACTGCTGCTACTGAGCGTCGGTGGGTAAGGGAGGGAGGGGATGTTTGTGGGTGTGGGGCCAATCAAGCGGGGGCTGCTTTGTCCCTGGATGGTGTCGAGCTTCCTGAGTGTTGTTTGAGCTGCCCCCATCCAGGGGCAAGTGGGGAGTATTCCCTCACCCTCCTGACTTGTGCCTTGTCGATGGTGGGTCAGGCTCTGGGGGGGAGTCAGGAGGGGAGTTACTTTCGATCTTAAAGTGTAAAAAAAGAGATGTCATCACTTCTGCTCCTGGCGTGTGCCTGATAGTGGCTCCTGCTCATTGGAGCTTGGTGGGACCGTGGCTGGCGAGTGATCCACAAACACTACACTGCCGGACGACGCGGATCTCGACTTGAGGATGGTCGAGGTTTTAAGGGTGCTTTGAAAGTTCTCGCCGACAAAGTAGTAGAGGACGGGGTTGAGACAGCTGTTGGCAGCGGCCAGGCAGATAGTCACCACGACAGCTCTCTGCACAAACCAGACAGTGTCGTGGCACACTCCGTCCGACATGATGTGGAGGTGGATGGTCCGTATGACGTGGTACGGCAGGAAGCAGAACAGGAAGGAGGACATCACGATGATGATCATGTAGGTGGACTTCCTGCGGCTCCGCGCGTTCACCCGCATGGTGCCAGCTGAGCCCATCAGGCGCTGCAGAATGCGAGTGTAGCAAGCCAGGATGGTGAGGAAGGGCAGCAGGAAGCCCACCACAAACGCAAAGTAGTTCATCCGCTGGATCTGAGACCACGATACGTTGGATGGTTCGAAGCAGCGGCAGGTCCCGTTCACACACTTGGAGGAAACGAGGAGGAAGGGGACAGACACCAGGCCGATGAAGAGCCAGATCCCGATGGTGACCCACAGGGATCTTCTCACCGTCACCACGCTTCGGGACCAAATCGGGTGCAGGATGGAGATGTAGCGGAAGATGCTGAGGGCGGTGAGGAAGAAGATACTGGAGTAGAGGTTCACATAGAAGGCATAGGTGGTGATCCTGCAGAGAAAGGCGCCAAGTCTCCACTCACGCTGGACGTAGTAGATGATTCGATACGGTAACGTTAGAGTGAAGAATAGATCTGAAACGGCCAGGTTGATCATGAAGACTGTGCTTGCTGTCTTACGCTGAGTCAACTTCACAAAGACATACAGAGCGACCGTGTTCCCGATGAAGCCGAGAATCAGAATGGTGCTGTAGGCTCGCACAAACACAGGGAATTTAAACTCCTCATTGCTGCAGTTTGGAGTCTTGCTGGTCCAGACCATTCTGGGCGCCTGGCTCCCTGTCTCAGGCAAGGTGGCACGGTTGGCTGGAACAGAGAAACACATCGTGCAATCACTTAAAGACCTGAGCTGTTCAGAGACTGTCAGCTGGAGGCTGGAAAGCCTCAGGATTCACAAGGACGGCTGCCAGCCTTGGAGGGAAGGGGCTTGGTGGCTTTTGTGCAGCTGTGCCCTCCACTGACATGCAGATAAACTGGGCACCGAGGAGCTGTTTATGATTAGTGTGTGTGAGTGGCCAATTACTAACAACAAAGGCTCTGCATGTGGAGACATGTCATTGAAGGAAACGGTCAGGCAAATGAATTGGCAAAAGATACAGATAAAGTTAATGGGTGAAGCATTTCTCCGAGTTACAATGCTGTAAAGATGACATCGGTGGATCCTCAGGACCACAGACTCAACAACCCAATTCCCTTCAAGGACGGGGCAAGTACAGACCAACGAGTCCAACACTGAGTGGGAGGGAAACTATTGGAAAAAATTCCAAGAGACAGAATTAATTGTTGCAAGGATTAATCAGGAATAATCACTGTGGCTCCCTCGGGGGGAGATTGCGACAAACATGTTGGATTGAGTTTTTTGAGGAGGTGACGGGGTGAGTAGGTGAGGGGAGTGCAGCGGATGTAGTTTACGTGGACTTCGGGAAGACTCTCAATACGGCAGACTGGTTCAGAAGCTGCAAGCCCATGGGATGCAGCTCCCACTGGATCAGAAGCAGAGGTTTAAAAGTTGGCTGTGTGACTGGAAAGCTGTCTCCAGGAGGGTTCCACACGCCTCAGGGCTAGCTCCTGTGCTGTTTGTGGTGCACATTAATGATCGAGACAATCATGTGAGAGCTATGGTCATTACCGTAACAGGAAAACTATTGGATGTGGTAAATAGTGAGGAGGAAAGCCTTAGTTAGACATAGACAGTCTGGTCAGATAGGCGGAACAGGGGAAGTGGAGTTAAATCCTGAAAAGTGTGGAGCGATGTATTTTGGGAGGATGAACAAGACAAGGGAATACACACTGAATGTGAGGAGCCTCAGATATACAGAGGATCAGTGGGATCTTGCTGTGCACATCCATAGATCCTCGTAGGCAGCAGCACAGGGGGCTAAGGTGGTTCAGGAAGGCACAGCGGACACTTGTCTTTATTAATCAAGACAGGGGGGTTATGATGGAGCTGTATATAATGTTAGTTAGGCCCCAGCTGGAGGACAGTGTGCAGTTCTGGTCCCCACACTGTAGGAAGGGTGGGATTGCACTGGAGAGGGTGCAGAGGAGATTCACCTGGATATTCCCAGGGCTGGAGCCAATAGGCCGGAGCCAATCAGGGATGAAGGGAGGGCGGAGCCAATCAGGGATGAAGGGAGGGCGGAGCCAATCAGGGATGAAGGGAGGCTGGAGCCAACCAGGGATGAAGGGAGGCTGGGACCAATCAGGGATGAAGGGAGGCTGGGGAAGATGGGGCAGGGACAACTGAGGGGGGAATCTGACTGAGGTGTACAAAGGGGCACCGACAGGATGGACTGGGAGAGAAACCCTTTAGTTTTGTAGAGGGGTCAGTAGCTGGGCAGGAGCAGGAGGGGATCTGAGGGAAGAATGTTTCACCCAGAGTTATACAGTTTAGAAACAGGCCCTTCGGCCCACTATGTCTATGCTGACCAAACGTCAAACTACACTCATTCCATTTCCTTGTTTCTACATGGGAACATGGGAATGAAGAGGGGGAGTGGGTAATTCAGCCCTGTGAGCCCATTCTGCCATTTAACATGACCATGGCTGAACTCATCCTGGTCTCAGACTCTACTCTGCCCGTATCGTTTCTTTCTTGAGTCTGTCGATTGGTCCTGCCTCCCCTGGTCTCTGGGGCAGTGAGTTGCACAGATTCACAATCCTCTGAGAGAAACACTTTCTCTCCCTCTCAGGATTTAACCTACCTGCACCTGACTCCGTATCTATGGCCTACGGTTCAGGTCTGTCTCTCAGGAAGGCTGAGTGATTCTGGAACCATATACAGCACTGAACTGACATTCTCAACTGGCTCTTTATACCCCTTCCTTTTTGCCAAAAGGTGGCAAATTTCTCCCCCCCCCCCCCCCCGACTCTCCCCTTCCCTTTAATCCTACCAAAGGATGAGGTTAATTATTTTTCGATCATTAATAAATGATTCGGTTAGGGCAAAGGTGGCGGAAATCTGGAACTCTCAGCCTGAAAGGGAGGCAGAAACTCTAAAGACCTTTAAGAAGTGCTTAGAGGAGAACTTGATTTGCCGCAGCAATGAGTGAAGATTCTCATGATGTAGTGACAAGTGTTTCCAGCTGGAGCCTAGGAGGCCCACGTTCAAGTCTGGAGGTGTGTCATAACATCTCTGTACAGGTTGGTTAGAAAGTATCGACAAAGCTCAAGGCCACGTACCGGACAGTGGGCTTGGAATAGAGAGATAGATGTCTGATGACAGGATGAAGGGACTGTGTTGTGCCTGTAGGTTGGATTGGAAAAGTGAACACAGCTTTTTTTTTGGTTTACATGAGTTGGATTGCCAATTGAGATACAGTCAGATACAGAAGAATTCTAACTTCAGGTCGAAAGGTTTTCCGGGAGATCATTCACAGGTTTGGAAAGGAACCCAACTGGAGCAAAATATGGAGGGATACCGTCGGACTGTCCAAACCACGATGAAGGCAAACTATCAGAAACAGACCCGGGACTATAGAGTCATAGAGACGTATAGCATGGAAACAGACCCTTCGGTCCAACCCGTCCATACCGACCAGATATCCCAACCCAATCTAGTCCCATCTGCCAGCACCCGGCCCATATCCCTCCAAACCCTTCCTATTCATATACCCATCCTGATGCCTCTTAAATGTTACAATTGTACCAGCCTCCACCACTGTTCCTCCTTAGGTCTCTTTTATATCTTTCCCCTCTCACCCTAAACCTATGCCCTTTAGTTCTGGACTCCCCAACCTGGGGAAAAGACCTTGTCTATTCACCCTCCCCATGTCCCTCATGATGTTATGAACCTGTATAAGGTCACCCTTCAGCCTCCGACGCTCCAGGGAAAGCAGCCCCAGCCTGTTCAGAGTTGGGATCAAGGTGTCTAATGGGGTTCTGTGCCTGACAGAGCTGCAGCTGAGAACTGTAAGAGCCCACTACACTCATCAGATAGTTCCCTTGTAACCAAACTAAATCACAAACGTCCATCTGCTCTCTTTGTGGGGGTGTGAGCTCAGTCTCTGCCAAGACTCCATAATGTCTGGAGTGATTGGTTTGGAGGACAATCTGAGGTGGGTGTCTTAAGTCTTAAAATTCAAACGCACTCAGCCCCAACCACTTCCACTCATACAGTGCACCGGGTTTGGTGGTTAAAAACTTACTGCTGCTGTCTGGAACAGGCAGGGGAGTTTCTGATCAACAATTCACTGTGTTTTTGCCCCTTTGTCTTTTACAGTTAACTTGCTGCCGATTGCAGTCCTTGCAAGAGGAAAGTGTGGTGTTTCCCCTTGCACTACTCACTACCTGCTGCTTACGGCAGTTGCTGATCTGCTGGTCACTTTCACTGAGGTTATATTCTGGAAATTTCCCTATTATTGTTCCCCTTGGCCTTTCCAGGACATCACTCCTGTGTGTAGTGTTACTGGACCCCTGTCTCGTGCAGCCAGGGACTGCTCTGTCTGGTTCACCATCACTTTCTCCTTTGACCAATTTATGACCATTTATTGTCAGAAGCTAAGAACAAAATATTGCACTGAGAATGGCTCTAAAAACAACATATATCCTGCTCTTTCTGAAAAGCAACTCCTTCTATTTTCAATATGAACCTCACAGTACAATTGACAATGTGCCATTCTACAATGAAATAAAGTCAAGCTCCCTTACTGACACTTGGTGGGTGGTATTAGATTGGCTTGATACAGCTTTAACCCCTTTACTGCCACTCACTTTAACTCTGTTGCTCAATGCTCTAACGGTCAGACACATTTTAGTGACCAGTCGAGTCCGGAAGAGGCTGAGGAGTGAGAGCGAAGGAGGGAATCTGCAGAGACCCAGAGATGGAGAGCAGAGGAAGGCTGTGATTTTGCTCGTCACCATCTCTGGGAGCTCCATCCTCCTGTGGTTAGTCTGATGTAGATTTCTTACATTAGGACACTTAAGGGATCAACCCTGAGGATTACTCACTTTTTCGAGATAAGTTCAGCAGGGATGGTTATATGCTGCAGATCCTAACTTGTTGCACAAGCACATTTATTTACACAGCAACATGGTGCTGATCCAGAGTGAAGATAAGTAATGCAGTAAAATCTCTGCTTTCACAAGTTGCTTACTATATAAATACAGAAATAAAACCCCTCAGTGATGCCCAGAGGGGGGGGTCCAATTGCTTCCAGACCATGAAATGATTGTTTTTCTTAATTCATTTGTAGCGTGGGCATCGCTGACTGGGCCCAGTATTTCTTGCCCCGTCCTTAGTTGCCCCCCTTGAGAAGGTGGGGGGGGTGAGCTGCCTTCTTGACCCGCTGCAGTCCATGTGCTGGAGGGTAGACCCACAATGTCCCTGAGGGAGGGAATCCCAGGATTCTGACCCAGCCACACTGAGGGAACGGCGATGTATTCCCAAGTCAGGATGGTGAGGGGCTCGGAGGGGAACGTGCAGGGGGTGGGGTTCCCCTGTACCTGCTGCCCCTTGTCCTTCTGGATGGAAGTGGCCGTGGGTTTGGAAGGTGCTGCCTGAGGATCTTTGGTGATCCTCACGGACAAAGCATTTTTTTTAAAACGACTGCTGTACCAGAGAATCCTCAAATGAATCCACTTGGTTTAGTCCATTGGAAATGGTCTAAGGTCATGTGAGAAGAGAGTTCCATTAAAACTAATTGGGGAGAAGGTCTGGGACCAGAAGGGCAACATTCCAATGTTAGATTCCATCTCCATGTGTACAGTTAACAGGAAGGGCCTGGGGAGTGTTGCTGAACAAAGAGACCTTGGGGTGCAGGTTCATAGCTCCTTGACAGTGGAGTCGCAGGTAGATACGATAGTGAAGGTGGTGTTTGGTATGCTTTCCTTTATTGGTCAGAGTATTGAGCACAGGAGTTGGGAGGTCATGTTGCGGCTGTACAGGACATTGGTTAGGCCACTGTTGGAATATTGCGTGCAATTCTGGTCTCCTTCCTATCGGAAAGATGTTGTGAAACTTGAAAGGGTTCAGAAAAGATTTACAAGGATGTTGCCAGGATTGGAGGATCTGAGCTACAGGGAGAGGCTGAACAGGCTGGGGCTGTTTTCCCTGGAGCGTCAGAGGCTGAGAGATGACCTTATAGAAGTTTATATAGTCATGAGGGGCATGGATAGGGTAAATAGACAAGGTTTTTTTCCCTGGGGTAGGGGAGCCCAGAATGAGAGGGTATAGGTTTAGGGTGAGAGGGGAAAGATATAAAAGAGACCTAAGGGGCAACATTTTCACCCAGAGGGTGGTACGTGTATGGAATGAGCTGCCAGAGGATGTGGTGGAGGCTGGTACAATTACAACATTTAAAATGTATATGAATAGGAAGAGTTCAGAGGGATATGGGCCAAGTGCTGGCAAATAGGACTAGATTGATTTCGTATATCTGGTCGGCATGGACGGGCTGGGCCGAAGGGTCTGTTTCTGTGCTGTACATCACCATGACACTAGTGAGACTCTGTCTGGAGTACTGTGAAGAGTATTGGCTGCTCTATTTGAGGGAGGATGTCTATACATCGATAACAGTACACAGGGAGGATAGCTTGACCAATAAACACAGACACTCAGCAGGTCTGACAGAATCTGTAATGGCACAAACAGACAGCGCATTTCAAATCGACTACAACTCATCTCTGAAGCCAGACAGGACACACAAAGGACTTGGAAATGTGAACGCTGTTTCTATCTTTACAGAGAGTGCTGCACCTGCTGAGTATCTCCTGCACTTTATGTTTCTATTTCAGATTTCCCAAATACACAAGCACATTGTTTCCGTTCCCCGAGGCAGACAGCTCGAGTTGATGGGTTGGGAATGAGGAGAGAATGGCTTGTATTTCCTGCAGTTTGGAAGAGGCATAAACGACTTAAACAAACCATGTAACACCCTGAGGGGGGGGGGATGGGTGAAGAGGATCACTCATCCTGTGGGAAAATCAAGACACCCCCATCTCTGTAACCCTCTCCCTATCTCTGTAACACCCCCTCCAGCCCCTACACCCCCTCCCTATCTCTGTAACCCCCTCCAGCCCTGGGTGTGGACCCACTCTGGGGCATGGTGTGACAGTGAGGGGTGCACAAACCTGCTCTATCATTTCCTGCCTTCACCAAGAGAGTGAGATTGATAGAAACGTGCCCCTTACCTGAGACAGTTGCTGTGCGACCCAGCAGTTTGACACACTCCAGCCTGAAGCGTCTCTGCTCTGGAACATTCAGCAGCGAGACAGGACCCAGGGTGATTCTCCCGCCTGCTTGCAATTGTTGTTCGGAGGGTGTCTTGCAGCTGCTGGTGAGGAGGAAATGACTGTGCGAGAAAGAGAAAGAGGGAGACCGAATCTGGTTATGCCATCTGATAATATCAATGGTGGAGATGTCAAAACAAGAGTGGGGTGGGGGGAAGGGGAAGGGGAAGGTCAAAATGATTTTAAAGTAACAGTCTGCCGCTTTGAGAGGATTACTGACCAGACTTCGCCAGGACAAGCACAGAGAACGTTGGAGAATCTCAGGTGGTGTGTCAGGAGACAGTTAACAACTCAGGTCTCAGGTCAGGCATGAATCTTCCTCAGAGGTGTCTGGGTGCCAGAAATGGACTGGACATTCCGGTATCTCCCAGAGGGTCCAACACTCCAGGATCTCCCAGTGGGTCCAACATTCCGGGATCTCCCAGTGGGTCCAACACTCCAGGATCTCCCAATGGGTCCAACATTCCGGGATCTCCCAGTGGGTCCAACACTCCGGGATCTCCCAATGGGTCCAACATTCCGGTATCTCCCAGTGGGTCCAACACTCCGGGATCTCCCAGTGGGTCCAACATTCCGGGATCTCCCAATGGGTCCAACATTCCGGGATCTCCCAGCGGATCCAACATTCCGGGATCTCTCACTCGTTGGATTGATGTTTAGATTCTCTCTCTTTGGAGATGGTCATGGCCTGGGGTTTGTGTGGCGTGAATGTTACTTGCCCCTTACTGACCAGACTTCGCCAGGACAAGCACAGAGAACGTTGGAGAATCTCAGGTGGTGTGTCAGGAGACAGTTAACAACTCAGGTCTCAGGTCAGGCATGAATCTTCCTCAGAGGTGTCTGGGTGCCAGAAATGGACTGGACATTCCGGTATCTCCCAGTGGGTCCAACACTCCGGGATCTCCCAATGGGTCCAACATTCCGGGATCTCCCAGTGGGTCCAACACTCCAGGATCTCCCAGTGGGTCCAACACTCCAGGATCTCCCAATGGGTCCAACATTCCGGGATCTCCCAGTGGGTCCAACACTCCAGGATCTCCCAGAGGGTCCAACATTCCGGGATCTCCCAGTGGGTCCAACACTCCAGGATCTCCCAATGGGTCCAACATTCCGGATTCTCCCAGAGGGTCCAACACTCCGGGATCTCTCAGTGGGTCCAACATTCCAGGATCTCCCAATGGGTCCAACACTCCAGGATCTCCCAATGGGTCCAACATTCCGGATTCTCCCAGAGGGTCCAACACTCCGGGATCTCCCAGTGGGTCCAACATTCCAGGATGTCCCAGTGGGTCCAACACTCCGGGATCTCCAGTGGGTCCAACATTCCGGGATCTCCCAGTGGGTCCAACATTCCGGGATCTCCCAATGGGTCCAACATTCCGGGATCTCCCAGTGGGTCCAACATTCCGGTATCTCCCAGTGGGTCCAACATTCCGGGATCTCCCAATGGGTCCAACATTCCGGGATCTCCCCGCGGATCCAACATTCCGGGATCTCTCACTCGTTGGATTGATGTTAAGATTCTCTCTCTTTGGAGATGGTCATGGCCTGGGGTTTGTGTGGCGTGAATGTTACTTGCCCCTTGTCAGCCCAAGCCTGGATATTGTTCAGATCTTGCTGCATTTAAACTGCTTCAGTCTCTGAGGGAGCGGGGTGAATGGTGCTGAACACTGTACAATCATCGGTGAGTATCCCCACTTCGGACCTTCTGATAGAGGGAAGGTCATTGATGAAGCAGCTGAAGATGGTTAGGCCGAGGACACTCCCCCGAGGGACTCCTGCAGAGATGGCCTGGAGCTGAGGTGACTGACCCTCCAACCACCACCACCATCTTCCCAAGTGCCAAGTATGACTCCAACCAGTGGAGAGTTTGCCTCCTGGATTCCCATTTTGCCAGGACTCTGTAAGCCACACTCGGTCGAATAAGGTTTTGACGTCAAGGGCGGTCAGTATCAACGAGGTTCTGAAGTTCAACACCTTTGGCCATGTTTCAGACGAAGGCTGTCATGAGGTGATTTATTTGATTTGATTTATTATTGTCACGTGTACTGAGATAAAGTGAAAAGTTGTGTTTCGTGTGTAGTACAGGCAGATCAGACCATACAAAGTGGGAAGAGAACAGAGCAAGGAATACAACATGACTGCTGCAGAGAAGGTGCACAGAGAGAGAGAGAGCAAGGTCAACATTAAGTTTACAATTTGAAAGGTCCATCCCGAAGTCTAGTAACAGCGGGGAGGAGGCTGTTCTTGAAACTGTTGGTGTGTGTGTGTTTAAGCTTCTGTATCGTCTGCCTGATGGAAGCGATTATAATCGGGCTGGGAAGGGTCTCTGGTAAGGTTGGCTGCCTTTCCACAGCGTCAGGAACTGGAGGTGGAGTCGATGAATGGACTGGGCTGTGTTCACAACTCTCTGGTTTCATACGGTCCTAGGCAGAGCAGTCGCCATACCAAGGTGTGCGCCATCCGATCAGAATGCTTTCAATCTGCTTTCAAAGGCGATAAAGATCTGCTCAGCAGTTTCCTTACGTTCTGGGACCTTTGCTTATCTGTCTCATGCCCTGATGTGTTTGCAACAATATAGCTTTCTTCACTGGGCCATAATCCCAAGAAATTCCCTCTGACAGTGCAATCTAACTTTCCTGTTGTTTACCTGTCAACTTACTCTGTAAAAGTAATATCCAATCCTCTTCAGAACACAGAGCAGGAACTGCACAGCCCAGGCCCTTCAGCCCACTATGTCGTGACGAGTATTTCCCTTAATCTAAGACCACCCTTAGCTACACATCCCTCAATTTACTGTCCACCCTCACCTACACACCCCTGAATTTACTGACCATCCTCACCTACACACCCCTCAATTTACTGACCACCCTCACCTACACACCCCTCAATTTA
>NC_057752.1:16313915-16318210 GCF_004010195.1 Chiloscyllium plagiosum
CCTGTCTTTAACCCTGTAATCAGCATTCAAATTTGACCTTCCAAAATGAATCACTTCAGATTTATCCAGGTTGAACTCCATCTGCCACTTCTCAGCCCAGCTCTGCATCCTGTCAATGTCATGTTGTAGCCTGCAACAGCCCTCGATACTATCTCCAACACCCACTGACCTTTGTGTCATCGGCAAACTTACTAACCCACCCTCCCACTTCTTCATCCAAGTCATTTATAAAAACTACAAAGAGCAGAGGCCCAAGAACAGATCCCTGCGGGACACCACTGGTCACCGAGCTCCAGGCGGAATATCTTCCATCCACTACCACTCGCTGTCTTCTTTCGGCCAGACAATTCTGTATCCAGACAGCCACATTCCCCTGTATCCCTTACCTCCCAACTTTCTCAATAAGCCTACCGTGGGAACCTTATCAAATGCCTCACTGAAATCCATATACACCACATCCACAACTCGACCTTTGTCAGCTTGTCTCATCACATCCTCAAATAACTCAATAAGGCTTGTGAGGCAAGACCTGCCCCTCACAAAGCCAGGCTGACTATCTTTAATTAAACTGTTTTTCCAAATAATCATAAATCCAATCTCTCAGAATCCTTTCCTGTACCTTGCTTACCACAGACATAAGAGCGACTGGTCTGTAATTCCCAGGGATATCTCTATTACATATCTTTTGCACCCATTAATTTGCTTAGCCATTTTCACAACAATAACTCCACATAATTTTCTTCAAGTTCTGGCAGGGTCTGTGCAAATCTGAAGGTTTCATTCTGGGACTTGCAATTCTGAATGAGATTCTCCCCACCTGAACCAGCATCAGTATCGGACAGCACCACTTTCAGATCATGGTCATATTCGTTCTTCCCATTCCCTTTACATTTCTAATTCGGATAGATAACACTATTCACAAAAATCCTAATGCCCTCTCGCGCACACTCTCAAACACGCACGCACACACTCTCTCTCCCTCTCATACGCGCGTGCACACATTCTCTCTCATGCACACGCACGTTCTTTCTCACGTACACACAAACATTATGGGATGTTACTAAATTGGAACTGTTAATCACTAATCATTCCTGTCTCTACATTCTGTTAAGGTTTCCAATACAATTATGTTATTTGAACTTTCGCTTTCTTTTGCTGTATTTTAATTACTGTTTTGCTTATTTTTGAGTAGTTTGACCAATCGAATTGCATCTGGAACACGGCACCTCACATTTACCTTTAAACTAAGAAAATGTTAATGTCGAGGCTACCTTCAGAATATATTATGAGGGGGTCTGGTCTGGTCAGGTCCATAACATCAGAAAGGTGCAGAAACCCCAGCAAGATGTTTTCACATCCAGTAAGATAGCAAGACCCTGCTACATAAAGGAAACATTGGGTAACCAGCCTGTAAAGAGTTCCTTTTATTTCAAGTTCTTCAGCAGAACACATTACATCACAGTTTCAGTATGGGTTAGTGCCTCCGGGGAAAACAGAAAACTCTACGTTACAACATACCGTCTGTCTGGACAAAATACTGGCAACCTTACGAAAAATTCTTTAACTTAACAAAGAACAAAATGCTCTGGTCGATTGTTCAGCCTAATTAGGAACACTTAAAAAAAGTCCACATCCTCTGGAGCGTCCAGGTCTCTGTATTCTACAATGTTTCTGGGATCTCCTCTCAGCATCCTGCAAGACAACAACAGGAGGTGTCAAGTATGTTCTGTGGGGGAGCTCAGCGATGGACCAACAGAATCCCTACATCCCTCTGTCCCTCAGTCAGACGGACCATCACCACCTGTGTCTGCCCTCACCTTCGGTCAAGGTTACCACTGGGAATCTTTGTTGGGGGTGACAGCCCCCTTGCCGGGGCAGAACTGTGTGGGTGTGGGTGGGTGGGAGGGAGGGAGGGGAGACAGAGAGTTAGAGATAAGTGTTTCCCAGTTCGGGTGGGTCCCAATAGCCTGTGGTTACCCTCTGGAATCTCCCCCAGCAATGACAGACTGAAGTGACAGTTGAAGGTGTACAAACAGTCCTGAGCAGGAACTGCAGGAAGGGAGGTCTCCAGATGGGGAGACACAATGGTGGGGAGTCAACATGCAGCAGAGTCAAATACAGACACAGGGAGGGAGAGAGGACAGAACAGCAGGAAGCACAAACAGCAACTTCATACCTTCCACCAACAACATGTCGACAGCCAGTGCCACCCCAACCCCAACTGAGTTCCTGCCTTATCTTGCTCCATCTGTGTTCTCTAGGTTTTGCCCCCAAACCCCTCGGTGCGTTCCCCCCCCCCCCCCCCCCCAGTGTAAGCTGCTGCACAGAGTGGGGGCAGCGCACTGGGAGACTGCAGTGTACCTAAATAAACACAAGCTGAGCTGTTACAGGCTGACAATATGACCCCTTGGGTCGTTACAGGCTGACAATATGGCCCCTTGGGTCGTTACAGGCTGACAATATGGCCCCTTGGGTCGTTACAGGCTGACAATATGGCCCCTTGGGTCGTTACAGGCTGACAATATGACCCCTTGGGTCGTTACAGGCTGACAATATGGCCCCTTGGGTCGTTACAGGCTGACAATATGGCCCCTTGGGTCGTTACAGGCTGACAATATGACCCCTTGGGTCGTTGCTTCTACGATAACAATCCCTGGCTGGTGGTCACTCAGTCTACAGTACAGAACAGGAACCTCGTTGCCAGTTTTTCAAAGGGAGGGCCTGCCCTTCGAAAGTGAATTTGGGGCGATGTTTAAATGCTTAGGGAAAGATTGTTCGAGCACAAGCCTGGAGTATGGATTGGAAACGGACAGCATGTTCAATCTTCTCCCAGGCCAGCTAACTCACTCTCCTTTCTCCATTAACAGATCCAATTCCCGTTGGAAATCCCTGACTGAGCCCGCCTGGCCCAGCACAACACATTCCCGATTCTGACCGCTCACTGAGTGAGGAACATTCCTTCCTCATCTCGCTGTTGTTGCTTTGACCCGTGCCCTGGTTCCCAATCCCTCCCCCACAGTGAGAACCATCTCTCCCTACCCACTCTGGCCCTGATAGTGACCACCTCAATCAAATCTCCCTTTGGAGAATACATCCAACGATCCCAAACTATCCAGGGAGCTGCTGTCTTCCCACACCAGGAACCAGGATTCTGCGCTGCACTCTTTCCAATGCTTTCACATCCTCCATAAAGTGGCGGTCCCAGATCTGGGCACAATAGCCTCCAGCTGAGGTCTAACTAGAGTCTTATACACATTCAGAGGAAGGTCCCTACTCTTCTCCATGACTTGGCACGGTGGCTCAGTGGTTGGCACTGCAGCCTCACAGCGCCAGAGACTCAGGCTCGATTCCCACTTCGGGCAACTGTCTGCATGGAGTTTGCACATTCTCTCTGTGTCTGTGTGGGTTTCATCCCACAATCCAAAGATGTGCAGGTTAGGGTAGATTGGCCATGGGGAACTATCCCATAGTGCCCAGGGATGTGCAGGTTAGGGTAGATTGGCCATGGGAAATTGTCCCATAGTGCCCAGAGATGTGCAGGTTAGGGTAGATTGGCCATGGGAAATTGTCCCATAGTGCCCAGGGATGTGCAGGTTAGGGTGGGTTGACCATGGGAAATGCAGGGTTCCGGGGATAGGAAAAGGGGGATGGGTCTGGGCGAGATGCTCTTCAGAAGGGGTGTGTGGACCTGATGGGCCAAATGCCTTGTACAACTCTGTTGATAATGGTCAGGATTGGTCATGATTTAGTAATCACTCTCTCAGCCTGTCCACCATCAAACAATAATTCACATGTAGGCCCAGGCCCCGAGGATCCTGCACCCATTGCTTTATTATTGGCTTGTTCAGTTATTCCCACTAAAATGAATCCCTTTACATTCCTACAGGTACTTTAGGGATCAGGGAATGGGGTATTTCCAACCTCATCGGGAGGCAGCTCTGTACAAGGCAATTACAACAACAACTTGCATTAATAAAGCACCTTTTAACATAACAAATGACCAAAGGGGCTTCACTGATTAAACATTATCGGACATCATACCGCACAAGGAAAGATGAACCACAGATAACCAGCAGCTTGGTCAAAGAGATCAGATTTAGGAGGAGTTTTAAACAAGGAGACAGAGGGTTCAGAGAGGGAGAGTCAGAGCTCAGGCAGCTGAAGGCAACACCCCCAATGGTGGAGCGATGGGAATTGGGGGATGGTCAAAGGGCTGGAATTGGAGGGGATTACAAAGATAGGGAGGGGGTGTAGGGGCTGGAGGAGGTTACAGAGATAGGGAGGGGGTGTAGGGG
>NC_057752.1:16318595-16329901 GCF_004010195.1 Chiloscyllium plagiosum
GGGAGGGGGGTTACAGCGATAGTTTTCGGTTGCAGTTCTTCTGGATTGAACGCTCTCAGTAACGGGGGGGGGTGACAGGTGAAAGGACATCGTATGTTTCTGGACAGAGGTCAAAGGTGAAGCTCTAATGCAGCCGAACATTTTTCAGTTGCTGCTGAAAGGCTAAGGGATTGTCAGAGAATCCAGGAGGATACAGATAGACTGGAGAGTTGGGCGGAAAAGTGGCAGATGGATTTCAATCCAGACAAATGTGAGGTGCTGCATTTAGGCAAGTCTAATTCTAGAGCGAATTATACAATGAATGGAAAAGCCTTGGGAAAGGTTGATGGGCAGAGAGATCTGGGAGTGCAGGTCCATTGTACCCTGAAGGTTGCTGCACAGGTGGATAGAGTGGTCAAGAAGGCATATGGTACACTTGCCTTCATTGGACGGGGTACTGAGTACAAGAGCTGGCAAGTCATGTTAACATTGTACAAGACATTGGTTCGGCAGCATTTAGAATACTGTGTACAGTTCTGGTCGCCACATTACCAAAAGGATGTGGACGCTTTGGAGAGGGTGCAGAGAAGGTTTACGAGGATGTTACCTGGTATGGAAGGTGCTAGATATGAAGAGAGATTGTGTAGGTTAGGATTGTTGTCATTAGAAAAAGGAGATTGAGGGGGGACCAGATTGAGGTTTATAAAATCATGAAGGGTATAGACAGGGTGGATAGAGACAAGCTTTTTCCCAGGGTGAGGGATTCAATAACGAGAGGTCACGCTTTCAAGGTGAGAGGTGGAAAGTTTAAGGGGGATACACGCGGCAAGTACTTCACACAGAGAGTGGTGGGCGTTTGGAACGCGTTGCCAGCAGAGGTGGGAGAGGCAGGCACGGTAGATTCATTTAAGATGCATCTGGACAGATGCATGAGTAGGTGGGGAGCAGAGGGAGACAAATGCTTAGGAATTGGGCGACAGGTTTAGACAGTAGATTTGGGTTGGCTCAGGCTTGGAGGGCCGAAGGGTCTATTCCTGGGCTGGAAATTTTCTTTGTTCTTTGGTGAGAGGTTGCTCACAATAAGGCAAGGGTAAGCACTTGGCGGTGGGGTGGAGGCAGATGGGTACCCACACCCTGGCATTGATATAGCACTGTCCCTACTCTTGGGGCCTGTCTGGAGCCTGGACAAATTCCAGCTAAATCAGTACAAACATGGAGATAAGAAAAAACTCCTTCGACTCGGAGCAATACGGGGTAGGCATGTGTGCGCAGGCCAGGACCAAGCTGATGAGAAGCAGCACAGAACACGCAAACCAAAGCCCGTTGCTTCCCGACCGTCCAGGCGATATTTCAGCATTGGCAACAGGGAGACTGGGAGAGAGGGTTCTCTCTCGTAAACCCGGGAAATGCTCCAAACACTCAGCCACAGAGCCCAGTGCAATCATTCAAACTCAGGCTGTAATCTCTGGGAGTCAAAACGAGTGGTGCTGGAAAAGCACAGCAGGTCAGGCAGCATCCGAGGAGCAGGAACATCGACGTTTCGGGCAAAAGCCCTTCATCTGGAATGAGGGGGAGACCCATGGAAGCTGAGAGATAAATGGGAGGGGGAGGTAGGGCTGGGGAAAAGTTAACTGGGAATGAGGTAGGTTGATGAAGATGGGGCAGAAGGTGATACATTGGAGAGGAGGGTGGAGGGACAGGTGGGAAGGAAGGTGGACAGGTCATGAGGGTGGTCCTGAGTTGGAAGTTTGAAACTGGGATAAGGTGGGGGGTGGGGAAATTAGGAATCTGGTGAAATCCATATTGATCCTGTGTGGTTGGAGGTGAAGTGTTCTTCCTCCAGGCATCAGGTGGTTAGGGAGTGGTGATGGAGGAAGCCCAGGACGTGCATGTCCTCGGCGAAGTGGGAGGGGGAGTTGGCAGTGGGGTTGGTTTGTGTGTACGTCTGTAATCTCTGTGAAGAGCATCACCAGCGAACTGTGAAACATGCTGCGAGCCATTCAGAACCGATCGATACCAAGATTAAAGTGACTGAGTGCAAGGTAGGAGGAAGACTTGTTATCTGGAAACCATGAACTTGCTGCAACAGGACATCCTGTACACATTGTAAATCTGATAGCAACTTTCAACATACAGTAAAACCAACAAAAACTTAGCAAAGCTAAACACGGAATCACTACAGCTCATGTTGACAGATCAACTTTGATACCCAGCGAGATCGGAGTATGTAGCCCATCCCAGGCATCGATCCAAATGGTCAAGTCCCCAAGGGGAATGAATAACCTTAACATCCGATGGTCAGTGAATCCCCCACGACCAACATTAACCAGAAACTTAACCAGACTTGCCATATAAATACAACAGCAGGTCAGAGACTCGGAACCCTGCGGTGGGGAACTCACCTCCTGACTCCCCCAAAGGTCAGGAGGCTGAGGGAATACTCCCCACTTGCCCCTGGATGGGGGCAGCTCCAACAACACTCAAGAGGCTCGACACCACCCAGGGGTTCCCTCAGTGTGGCTGGGTCAGAATCCTGGGATTCCCTCCCTCAGGGACACTGTGGGTCTACCCTACGGCACATGGACTGCAGCGGGTCAAGAAGGCAGCTCACCCCCCACCTTCTCAAGGGGCAACTAGGGATAGCCCAGCCATAGACCCCCACAGCCCATGAATAAATTAAAAATGACTCAATGCAAGATTGGTAGTTCAGTAAAGGGGGGGGGGGTGGAGAGAGAGATAGAGAGAAAATGACCCTTTATGGAATATTGTCTCTGCAGATTCCCTAAGAGTTGCTTCCAAGATTTCAGAGAGAAATGATTCTTGCAACAAGTTGGCATGAAGGAAAAAATATACTTTTGGAAAAATGTAGACTTGGGAAAAATGGAACAGGGAGTAGGCTGTGGGTGGATTAATGTTGACACGGTGCATTGATACAGCACACCCATGCATGTGCCACGCTGCTGAGCGGGCAGACAGATCAAACAAAGCCACGAGCGGTTTCAGGACAGCCAGCTAAAGGCTTGGTCGCTGAGGTAGCTTTTCAGGAGAGAGGTGCCTAGTTTTTGATAAAGGGTGGAGTGTACAAGAGGCCAGAAACTGAGGAGTGTAGGGATCTTGGGAGAGTTTCCGGGATCAAACGTGGCTGTAGAGAAAACAAGGGATGAGGTTTTGGAGGGACATGCAGGTCAGAGAACACGGAGGGCTTCAGTTTCAAACGGTTGCTGTCAAACGTCAATACAGACCTGTTCCTGGGCTTCCCTGGGTAGCCTCCCTGCCCTCGGTATGCATCGTAGGCTCCACGGCCACCATACTGAGGAGGAGGATAGGCTGGTCCAGCTGTAGGGGGAGAAAACAACGCAACAGAGTCAACAAATTCCTGTCAAACACCATCACGCTCACAGCAACATAAATATTAGGCCATTCGGCCCCACACGTCAGCTGTCATTTCCTAAGATCACTGCAGATCTGGCTGTGAGTTTCCTGTCTGCCCTCCACTGTTACCAGAGTCCAGGCCAGTTAGCGACAGAGAAACTGAGGCACCTCGCGCTCCTTCCCGGAGAGGAGCTTGTTGGCTTTCTCAGTCTCTCACCCCACACCCAGTATGACAGCTTTCCCATGACCTTTGTAACCCACCTGCACAGGACACATGGAGGATTTGAACACGGACAGTGTGACCCAGTGGTGCACATGAGAACCAATTTAGATATGCTCAGATAATTAACAGCCACCACCAATCTCTCTTAAATACAGTCCACCATTAACAACCTGACTCCCTCTTTACGCCATTCTCAAATGTACTCAATGACACGCTCTCCAATGTTCTTCCATAGGTTGACAATCCTTCGGAAAACAAAACTGTCTCCACATCTCTGTCCAAAATGGGAGACCATTTAGTTTTCAGTTGTCTCCCACCGTTCTGCACCCTCCAGGGTCCCTCCTGATAAATCCTTACAGGATCTTACACATTTCAGAAAGATCACGTCATTGTTTGAAGGCCCAATAGACATGGCATGGCCGTTTAAAAGCACATCCTCTATCCTTTCTGAAATAAGAACATTAAAACTGTACACAGTAGGCCAGATATGGCTCCTTCAAATTCCCTGGCTAGCAAAACCGTCCAGTTTTATATTCCAAAGACTCTCAACCCTCAGGGAAACATATTTCCTCATCGTTGCTTGAGGCTGGTGCCCCCTGATTTTTAAACAATGTCTTCTCCACATCCATCCGGTCAACATCCCTCAGGATCTTGGATGTTTCAGTAAAGTCACTCAAACCCTTCGGCACTCCAGAGGATAAAGTCTGAGCTGGTCTATCTTCCCTCTGACAGAAATTCACTCATCGCAGGTATTACCCTCAAACATTTTCTGAACTGCGTCCAATGCGTTCACATTCTTCTGCAGGTTAGATATGTACCAAATGAAAGGAACCTTCCCTGACTTTGGAAAATTAAGACCACCATAACTCAGTGACTACTTCTTTTAAAACCCATCAGGACCTGGGCACAAGTCCACGCACAGCTCCAGTAATGGACACGGTATTACTTTCCTGGTTATTGTAATTCTGAGGCTCCACCACACATTCCATTCCTGATCTATATTTATCTCCGGGATGCTTCTTACACATTCTATTGGAGACCAATTCAAAACATTGCATCAATTCATCCGTGTTAGATACAGAGTAAAGCTTCCTCTACACTGTCCCCCATCAAACACTCCCAGGACAGGGACAGCATGGGGTTAGATACAGAGTAAAGCTCCCTCTACACTGTCCCCCATCAAACACTCCCAGGGACAGGGACCGCTCGGGGTTAGATACAGAGTAAAGCTCCCTCTACACTGTCCCCCATCAAACACTCCCAGGAACAGGGACAGCACGGGGTTAGATACAGAGTAAAGCTCCCTCTACATTGTCCCCCAATCAAACACTCCCAGGATAGAGACAGCACAGGGTTAGATACAGAGTAAAGCTCCCTCTACACTGTCCCCCCCATCAACCACTCCCAGGGTAGAGACAGCACGGGGTCAGATACAGAGGAAAGCTCCCTCTACATTGTCCCCCAATCAAACACTCCCAGGACAGAGACAGCACGGGGTTAGATAGAGAGTAAAGCTCCCTCTACACTGTCCCCCTTCAAACACTCCCAGGACAGGGACAGCACGGGGTTAGATACAGAGTAAAGCTCCTTCTACTCTGTCCCCCCATCAAACACTCCCAGGACAGGGACAGCACGGGGTTAGATAAATAAAGCTTTCTCAAAAACATGGATGGTTGGGACTTTCTTTCACAAATATCTCTTGGGTAAAGATATTAAGGAGAACGAAAGCAGCCTGTGGGTGAGGATGGAAAGCAGTCATGTTGCTGAATAATATACTGCAATGCCCAGCGTCCTGACAGTTGACTGTGCAACCTGTAAGAGAGATTACAGTGCCCTGTAAAAACATCCGGGCGTGACACCACACTGGGCCCCAGTCATCCTGGGCAACGCCGCCAAGTGAAAAGGAAGGTTAAGATCCTACAATGCGCCAGTCCCTTCTCCCCTCCACCTCAATGCCAGCTGAATTCCACAAGGCTTGGTGAAAGCTGAGTGGAAACATTTTCACCCCCCACCCCCAGAAATTGCAGAAGGGTTTGTCTGAATTTGTGGTTTAGGAAATACAACTAAAGGAAGTCAGATTAGGTCAAAATGATTTGGTCTCTTTAACTTCCGTCTGTTTTCTTCTGAAGCAGTCTTCAAATCTGTCTCACACTCCGAGAAATGATTGATAAAGCAAAGTGCAGCTTTCAGGTTCCAACTGACTCTCAGCTGGAACACCACCATGGTACGTGGACAGCAATTTCTCTGATAGAACGGGGAGTATGGCTTAAGCAGACTATTTCCACACAGGGTCCCCACAGCAACACTGATGCCCCTATCCACCCCAGTCGGGGCAGGGAGAAAGCTCAAGCACCCCGATAAATTGGAAGGGATTGAAGGGACACATCTAAATGGATCACAATGTGGAGGTGCTGGGGTTGGACTGGGGTGGGTAGAGCTAACAATCACACAACGCCACTATAACCTCGCGTTGTGGGATTATTTTAATGGATCATGCCAGAGCGTGTGAAGAGTGTGTAACTTGCTCCCCCAGAGAATCACTGAGCTGAACAGCGTTGATACCACTGGAGGAGCACGTGTGATGAATGTACAAAGAAGGGGAGGCCAAGCTAAGAGGCTGGGGTGAAGAGGGAAGGGTGGGAGGAGGCTGGAAAGAGGGTGTAAAGCTGAAAGGCCAGCACGGACCGGAATGGGCTGAACGACCAGCCTGGTGTCCTGCTGTAAATGTGAAGTTACTGCATTGTCCAAAGTTGCAGTAACTTCCTGTGGCTCAGCAAGCAAGGGCCAATCTGGTTTTGGAGAGCTTACCTGCAAATCCCAACACGGGGGGGCGCGGCTGGCCAAACCCAAGCAAGCCTTGGGGAGAATGGTGAGGATAACCCATAGCTGGGTTCAAACCTGGAAGACAAACACAACAGGGCTGCTTCATTCGGGCACAATACACAGCATCCCCACCCCACATCAGAGTTTCACAACACACCCGAAACACAGACTCAAACACCACGATGACAGCATAGCAAAGATTCAACAGCGATAGTAAACCGGGTACTGCCACATCAAATATCTAACCCCGGCCATCCCTGGAAGGGTTTGATGGGGGACAGTGTAGAGGGAGCTTTACTCTGTATCTAACCCCGTACTGTCCCTGTCCTGGAAGGGTTTGATGGGGGGGTCAGTGTAGAGGGAGATTTACTCTGTATCTAACCCCGTGCTGTCCCTGTCCCTGGGAGTGTTTGATGGGGGACAGTGTAGAGAGAGCTTTACTCTGTATCTAACCCCGTGCTGTCCCTGTCCTGGGAGTGTTTGATGGGGGACAGTGTAGAGGGAGCTTTACTCTGATTCTAACCCCGTGCTGTCCCTGTCCTGGGAGTGTTTGATGGGGGGACAGTGTAGAGAGAGCTTTACTCTGTATCTAACCCCGTGCTGTCCCTGGGAGTGTTTGATGAGGGACAGTCTTGAGGGAGCTTTACTCTGTATCTAACCCCGGCCATCCCTGTCCTGGAAGGGTTTGATGGGGGGACAGTGTAGAGGGAGCTTTACTCTGTATCTAACCATGTGCTGTCCCTGTCCAGGGAGGGTTTGATGGAGGGATAGTGTTGAGGGAGCTTTACTCTATACCTAACACCGAGCTGTCCCTGTCCTGGGAGTGTTCGTTAGGGGGACAGTGTAGAGGGAGCTTTACTCTATACCTAACCCCGTGCTGTCCCTGTCCTGGGAGTGTTCGTTAGGGGGACAGTGTCGAGGGATAGGCTGATGCTACCCCTCACCGATGAAGCTGAGCTGTGAAAGAGTACAGATGCCGATATTTGTGAGGAACTCACCAAGTGGCTGGGCTCCTGGTGCTGGTGGCTGATTGGATTTAATCTCTGGCAGGGCCGGTCTCTTTGCGTCCATGAGGAAGTGGTTGAAAAAGGAGACCTCCTTTTTAACCTCTTCAATCTTCTCGCTGTGCTTGTTGAAGATGTGTTTCCGAACAAACTCTGGTCCCTGAAGTGAAACGCAGATGGTGAAACACTGCAGGATAATCAGACGGCAAAGACACAATCCAACAAACCAAAGGCTCAACGCTGAGGCATCAGCAACTACCCAGGTTCAACTTTAGCTTTTCCACACAGAAACACTGGAGGGCGGAGAAGGATGGGTTAGTAAATGTGTGGAAGATACTAAGCTGTGATAGTGCTGAAGGATGTTGGAGGTTACGGAGGGACATAGATCAGCTGCAGAGCTGGGCTGAGGGGTGGCAAATGGAGTTTAATGCGGAAAAGTGTGAGGTGATTCACTTTGGAAGGAGTAACAGGAATGCAGATTACTGGGTGAATGGTAACATTCTTGGTCGTGTGGATGAACAGAGAGATCTCGGTGAAAATGTACATAGATCCCTGAAAGTTGCCACCCCCAGGTTGATTGTTAAGAAGGCAGACAGTGTGTTAGCCATTACTGGGAGAGGGATTGAGTTTCAGAGCCACGAGGTCATGCTGCAGCTGGACAAAACTCTGGTGTGGCCGCAATATAAGGCCTTATGAGGAAAGGCTGAGGGAACTGGGGCTGTTTTCGTTAGAGAGAAGAAGGTTGAGAGATGATTTAGTGAGACATATCAGATAATCAGAGGGTTAGATAGGGTGGACAGGGAGAGCCTTTTTCCTGGGATGGTGATGGCTAACACGAGGAGACATAACTTTAAATTGACGGTGATAGATATAGGACAGATGTCAGAGGTAGTTTCTTTACTCAGAGAGTAGTAGGGGTGTGGAATGCACTGGCTGTAACAGTAGGAGACTCACCAACTTTAAGGGCATTTACATGGTCATTGGATAAACATGGATGGGAATGGGATAGTGTAGGTTCGATGGGCTTCAGATTGGTTCCACAGGTCGGCACAACATCGAGGGCCGAAGGGCCTGTACTGCGCTGGAATGTTCTATAAGGGCCTGTACTGCCCTGGAATGTTGTATAAGGCCCTGTACTGCGCTGGAATGTTCTATAAGGGTCTATACTGCGCTGGAATGTTGTATAAGGCCCTGTACTGTGCTGGAATGTTCTATAAGGGTCTGTAATGTTCTATAAGGGCCTGTACTGCGCTGGAATGTTCTATAAGGGCCTGTACTGCGCTGGAATGTTCTATAAGGGTCTGTAATGTTCTATAAGGCCCTGTACTGCGCTGGAATGTTCTATAAGGGTCTGGAATGTTCTATAAGGCCCTGTACTGCGCTGGAATGTTCTATAAGGCCCTGTACTGCGCTGGAATGTTCTATAAGGCCCTGCACTGCGCTGGAATGTTCTATAAGGCCCTGTACTGCGCTGGAATGTTCTATAAGGCCCTGTACTGCGCTGGAATGTTCTATAAGGGCCTGTAATGTGCTGGAATGTTCTATAGGGCCCTGTACTGCGCTGGAATGTTCTCTGTTCTATGGAGTGGGAAGCGGGGACTGCTGTTAAACTCAAATGGGTTTGTACGTGGTTTGAGAGGGTGGTGAGTTGCTCACCTTGAACTTCTTGCCACTCAAAGGGCAGAGCCACTTGTCCTTGGCTAGCTCCTGCGTGTTGGCCAGGATAAACTTCTCCACCTCCTGCTCAGGATCCTTCTTCCCCATCTTTGCAGCATCCTCTTCGGAAAGGCACTCCCTCACACTGAACAACGGCGTCAGTTTCTCCTCAAACAGCTTCTGCCACTCCGCAACTAAACAGGAGCACAGGCCACATTCCCATCACTGCACCTGAGCAGCGCGCGCACGCACACAGCAAAGCGTCACTGCATGAGTAACCCAGAGACCCACCTTCATGCTCGGGGCGGGGCGGGGGAGATACGGGTTCAAAGCTCACCCTGCTGTCTGGCGGAAGTTGAGGGGTTTTTTTTTCACAGAGAATGGTCCGTGCATTGAAACAAATTCCAGAGGAAGTGGTGGACGTGGGCGCAACTACAACGTTTAAAAGAACTTTGGCTAAGTCCACAATGAGGAAAGGTTTGGAGAGATACGGTTCAGGAGCAGGCAGGTGGGACTAGTTTAGTTTGGGATTAAGGTCAGCATGGACTGGTTGGGCCGAAGGGTCTGTTTCCCTGCTGTGTTGACTCTATGACTCTATTTACTGTATGTCCCTGGTTGCCCTTGAGAAATTGGTGGTGAATTGCCCTCTCAAACTGCAATAAGTCAGAAGTAGACCCGAAATGCCGGTACCCACCTCCCTAGAGCACTAATCAGGGTCTGCAGGTCACGAGCCTGGGGCATTACCACAGTGCTAATAAAATACAGAACAGTATAGCACAGGAACAGGCCCTTCAGCCCACAAAGTCTATGCCGACCATGACGCTATTCCAATTGAATCCCATCTGCCTGCACTTGATCTGTATCCCTGTATTTTCTACCTGTCTCTGTCTAGATGCTCTTAAATTCGGCACAGTGGCTCAGTGGTTAGGGCAGCCTCACAGCACCAGGACCCGGGTTCGATTCTCATCTACGGTCAACTGTCCATGTGGAGTCTGCACATTCTCCTCGTATCTGCGTGGGTTTCCTCCGGGTGCTCCGGTTTCCTCCCACAGTCCAAAGACATGCAGGTTAGGATGAATTGACCATGGGAAATTGTCCCATAGTGTTAGCTGCATTAGTCAGGGGTAAATATAGGGTTGGGGAATGGGTCTGGGTGAGTTACTCTTTGGAGGATCAGTGCGGACTTGTTGGGCCAAAGGGCCTTTTTCCATACTGTAGGGAATCTAATCTAATCTCAACGTTGCTCAAATTTCTGCACTTCCACCACCTCCCCTGGTAGCACACCTGCCACACTCTCTGTGTCAAAAACGTCTCTTGCACATCTCCTCTCCAACTTCCCTCCTCTCATCTGAAACCGACGCCCGTTAACATTTGGCCTTTCCCCCGGGGAAGAGAGTCCGACACAATTTGACATACTGTGACCACATCGCCTCCTCAGCCTCCAGACACTCTACAACCCAGAGATGTCCTCACGATTCGAGGGACAGTTTCTAGGACAGGCACAGCCTCAAGATTACAGGGAGCAGATTTAGGACCGAACTGAGAAGGAACCTCTTCACCCAGAGGGTTGTGAATCTGTAGTTGATGCCACTTCAGTAAACATTTTTAAAGCTAAGATGGCTTTTTTTGAACAGTAATGGGATGCAGGTTATGGTGAGAGGGCGGGTAAGTGGAGCTGAGGCCATGGAAACATCAGCCACAGTTTTAATGAACGGTGGAGCAGGCTTGAAGGATTGGACGGCCTACTCGTGCTCCTGGTTCTGATGTGCTGCCTGCTACCCTCCTGCTACTCTCCCACTCTCCCACTCACTGTCCCATGGGAGGCTGGCCATGGGTCTGTGGATGTGGTGGGTGCCACCAGAATTACTCACCCCCTCGTGATCTCAATGATCTGACAGCTACCCTTGAAGGGACATGGGCAGGGGGACTGATTCACGCTCCCTCCTCACTCCAACCCCTCCATTTCTCTCCCGTCCTCCCCGCCCATCTCCAGCAGCAGCCTCCCAATGCCCAGCACGTTGCTCAGGAATGTGCTTTCACCTTCGTGCTGCGAAACCCTGTTGGGGGGCAGCGGTCCCCGAACGTGTACGATCCCGCACCGGTTCGGCATCTCATCCTCATTGGGATACTCGCAAGTGTTGTAGTAGTCGATGGAGTGGACAATGCGAAGGTAAAGCAGGAGTTTGTCCAGTACCTGAGCAACAACACCGTCTCAGTTAGAGATTCTCACAGACAGACACAGACACAGA
>NC_057752.1:16330401-16353196 GCF_004010195.1 Chiloscyllium plagiosum
CCACTTCATTAAGTATTTCACGAGGTGTAAAGCTCGTTAAGAGCTTCTGAGGATGTGACAAGTGATATAGAAATGCAGTCAGCACTGCAGAATATTGACAGAATCGAAGAGGAGTTCTGAAACTGGTTTGATTCTCGCAGCCATTCAGTTTAATCACATCCTGCCCTCTGTCAGGGTGAAGCCGATCTCTTTATGATTTCAGTCAATCCTCTCCCCAGGGCATGGTCCCAGTGGCTGTAGGCAGGGAACGTGGTGCATGTTCAGAACATCATGCTCTCGGTACATGCTCTCCCTGCATCTGTCCTGTCTGACCCTGTTAGAGCTTTAGAAGTCTCTGTGAGATTCCCCGTCTTGTCTGAGCTCCAATGGGAACAATCCTAACCTGGTCAATCTCTCCTCATCCGTCAATCCCACCGTCCCCGGGATCAGCCTGGGAAAACCTTCCCTGCACTCCCTCGAGAGTAACAACATCCTTCCTCGGAAAAGGAGACCAGGCTGCACACAGTATTCCAGGGGTGGTCTCCACTGTATCACTGCACCAACACATCCCTGCTCCGGGACTCGAATACCAGGTGGCAAACTGGACAAAGGTCCAACGGGAGGAGGGTCCGGCCTGAAACCTTTCCAACACCACACTTCATCAACAATGGTCCCTCCAGCATCTACAGTCACCACTGCCTCCGCGTTGGACACAAATCACATGATTGTCTCACCCTGGAAAGTACACGCAGTGGATTTGAAGACACCAGCTTTCCTGCGGTTTGAGCGTAAGTTGGAATAGTTTCAGGATTCTGGTGAAGGGGTGGACTTGCTGCTTACCAAGGGGTCAGTCAGCCGGATTGGGGAATGGGTACAGTGTTATATGGTGGACCTGCCACATCCACTGCACTGGTCTCCACCCATGGACAACGTAACAAAGGGACAAACATGGCGCCGCCTCACCATGTGACTGCTTCTTTCTGAACCTGGGGGTGCTGGTGTCAGGTTGATTGTCCAAGTTAATTGTTTAAAGATATTGCTCTCAGCTGAAGATGAAGACAATCACCACCTTTGTTTCGGAAGAAAGCCAATCAATTGTGGAATGCCTTCTGCAGGTCTCAGGATAAGTCTGGAATGCATCCTATTATCCATCTGAGACAATGATGCTCCTTCTGAATTGACAGCACAAGCCATCTGACCTGTGGAAGCCATCTTTGCAATACTCTGATCATTTACAAAAAGAAAAGCCAATTTGAAAGATTCCATGTTGACTGAAGTTCATTTCTTGAAATTGAGGAATCTGATATGTCATTAATCGGTACAGGAGCTCCCGGGTGTAAGTTACTAACTCCTCAGAGTCACTCACCAGCTTACTGCCCTCAATGGGCATTCCACAGGCAAACAAGACAACTGCATTCACAACCTTAAACAGGAATACATGTTCACAATTCAGAACTGAAACTGGAGTCCCTCTTATATCTGCAGGCAAACTCTTCATGCCCTATACACAACCTATTTCTCGTGATATCCCTTTCTCCCTCACTGTTAGGTCTGCCTGACCGCTCTCTCACTCTCTGTTGTCTTTCATTCTCTGTCAGCTCTTCATCATTAACAACTGTGTTAGCTCTCACTCTGTTAGCTCTCCCTCTCTCTGTCTGCTCTCTCTTTCTCTGTCAGCTCAATCTCTCTCTTTCTCTCTCTGTTATCTTTCATTCTCTGTCAGCTCATTGTCATTAACAACTGTGTTAGCTCTCTCTCTTTGTTAACAATCCCACAACACCAGGTTATGGCCTAACAGATTACAGTGTCATGCTGCAGTCTTGGTTTGTTCAATATATCATTTCAGTTGCATGACAGTGTTGCTATAAATGCTGTGTCCTCTGATCCTGCTTCACATCTACCTGATGAAGGAGCAGTGCTCCGAGAGCTAGTGCTTCCAAATGAACCTGTTGGGACTATAACCTGGTGTTGTGTGATTTTTACTTAGTCCGTCCTAGTCCAACACCGGCTCCTCCACATCATCCCTCTGTTGGGTTTGTTTCTCGCTGTCTCTCTCTCTCTCTCTCTTTCTCTGCCTGCTCTCTCTCTGCCTCGCTCTCTCTCTCTCTCTCTCTCTGCCTCGCTCTCTCTCCCTCTCACACTCTCTCTCTCTCGCCCAGTCTCTCTCCCTCTCTGATTGTCTGTCTCTCTCTCTGTCTGTCTGTCTCTCTCTTTCACTGTCCCCCAAGATTCCAAGTCTAGCTGTTTCCTGGTGACTGTAATCTCTCAGTTATGGCACTGCCCTGTCAAATTCAGTCCTGGCTGAGGTAGCTGATCCACACCCCAGCATTGTAACATGATCAAGACAGGAGTAGGCCATTTGGCCCATCCAGACTGTTTTGCCATTCACCCGAATTCCACATTCCTGCCTTGTCCCAATATCCCCTAATTTCCAAAATATCCATCAACTTCTCTTGAACACAGTCAACACTGAGCCTCCAGCACCCACTGGGAGAGATAATTCCACAGGGATTCCCTGCCCTGAGTGAAACCTTGGTGGGAAGTACCCTGTTGCGTTACCCTTACCTTTAGCTCAGGGGCAAGGACACAGTCTCACCTGTATCACTGGAGGTCAGCAACTCACAAATCAGCCTCTTGGTGTTCAGGATGGAGGAAGGTCTGGATTTGATGTAGGCGCTGACACAGGCTGGTGCTCTGGTGTGTGGAATACGGAAAATCTCAGCCATAGAGTGTGCCAGCAGTGTTAGGCATTCAGAGATCTCTGTGTCGTCGCTCTGACAGTAAATCAGCCCCAGCACCGTGGGGGCAAAGAGCTGGCACCGCTGTCTCACATCTTTCAGGATCTCTCTGACCGTCGCCCTGCCCTCCTGCTGTTTCAGCCATTCCTCACGAAAGACGAAAAGGATGAGTTTGGCAGTGATGGATCGCGATCTTGCCGGGCAGATGGAGTAACCTGGAGCTGTAGACCCCTCGCGAGTGGCTCCCTCGCTGAGCTCCCTGTGGGAGCCCAGGCTCCTTTGGAACAGATCCTGAGCCAGCTCCCGGCACAGTCTCCCTCTCTCGCACTGGTTGCCACTGGTGTAGATGTCTCCCACCACCAGCACTGCCTCCCTGCCTCCCAGGTGGTGGATCAGATGCTGAAAGGTCTTCTCCATGTCCTCCTGGCATTGGCTGTCCATTGCTGTGGGGGCTGAAGCCTCTGGTAGCCACATCAGACTGGGAGCACAAGAGCTGCCTCTGGAAACGGAGCATTCAGTCAGGAGGTCAGCCTCGGAGATAGTCATAGCCCCGATGGAAAACAGATCAGATACGCGATGGAACAGGCCCATCTCATTCCCCTCCGCTGCCATTCACTTTGCTTGTTTGTTTATTCAGACTCCCAGTCTTCGATTGTTCAAACTGCCCATTGCTTTGGTGCTGTTCAGAAATTAATAGCTAATCCCTGATGTACTCGGTCTAATCTGTGTCCCCTGATTTCTGTTAATCATTCACCACCTCCAATCGTCCCCACATCACCCTTCGCTCTTTATGAATGTCTCCACACGATTTACTGCTCCCTGCAAATCAGGGCGGGTTAACCCAAGCAATTCCTCCAAATATCCCCCACCTCACACTCCCCAAACATGCTGCACCCCTCCCCCCAAACATCCCGCACCCCTCAGGGGCTGACTCTCACTGGGATACAGTTCCTGAAGGGGCTGACTCTCACTGGGATACAGTTCCTGAAGGGGCTGACTCTCACTGGGATACAGTTCCTGAAGGGGCTGACTCTCACTGGGATACAGTTCCTGAAGGGGCTGACTCTCACTGGGATACAGTTCCTGAAGGGGCTGACTCTCACTGGGATACAGTTCCTGAAGGGGCTGACTCTCACTGGGATACAGTTCCTGAAGGGGCTGACTCTCACTGGGATACAGTTCCTGAAGGGGCTGACTCTCACTGGGATACAGTTCCTGAAGGGGCTGACTCTCACTGGGATACAGTTCCTGAAGGTGCTGACTCTCACTGGGATACAGTTCCTGAAGGGGCTGACTCTCACTGGGATACAGTTCCTGAAGGGGCTGACTCTCACTGGGATACAGTTCCTGAAGGGGCTGACTCTCACTGGGATACAGTTCCTGAAGGGGCTGACTCTCACTGGGATACAGTTCCTGAAGGGGCTGACTCTCACTGGGATACAGTTCCTGAAGGGGCTGACTCTCACTGGGATACAGTTCCTGAAGGGGCTGACTCTCACTGGGATACAGTTCCTGAAGGGGCTGACTCTCACTGGGATACAGTTCCTGAAGGGGCTGACTCTCACTGGGATACAGTTCCTGAAGGGGCTGACTCTCACTGGGATACAGTTCCTGAAGGGGCTGACTCTCACTGGGATACAGTTCCTGAAGGGGCTGACTCTCACTGGGATACAGTTCCTGAAGGGGCTGACTCTCACTGGGATACAGTTCCTGAAGGGGCTGACTCTCACTGGGATACAGTTCCTGAAGGGGCTGACTCTCACTGGGATACAGTTCCTGAAGGGGCTGACTCTCACTGGGATACAGTTCCTGAAGGGGCTGACTCTCACTGGGATACAGTTCCTGAAGGGGCTGACTCTCACTGGGATACAGTTCCTGAAGGTGCTGACTCTCACTGGGATACAGTTCCTGAAGGGGCTGACTCTCACTGGGATACAGTTCCTGAAGGGGCTGACTCTCACTGGGATACAGTTCCTGAAGGGGCTGACTCTCACTGGGATACAGTTCCTGAAGGGGCTGACTCTCACTGGGATACAGTTCCTGAAGGGGCTGACTCTCACTGGGATACAGTTCCTGAAGGGGCTGACTCTCACTGGGATACAGTTCCTGAAGGGGCTGACTCTCACTGGGATACAGTTCCTGAAGGGGCTGACTCTCACTGGGATACAGTTCCTGAAGGGGCTGACTCTCACTGGGATACAGTTCCTGAAGGGGCTGACTCTCACTGGGATACAGTTCCTGAAGGGGCTGACTCTCACTGGGATACAGTTCCTGAAGGGGCTGACTCTCACTGGGATACAGTTCCTGAAGGGGCTGACTCTCACTGGGATACAGTTCCTGAAGGGGCTGACTCTCACTGGGATACAGTTCCTGAAGGGGCTGACTCTCACTGGGATACAGTTCCTGAAGGGGCTGACTCTCACTGGGATACAGTTCCTGAAGGGGCTGACTCTCACTGGGATACAGTTCCTGAAGGGGCTGACTCTCACTGGGATACAGTTCCTGAAGGTGCTGACTCTCACTGGGATACAGTTCCTGAAGGGGCTGACTCTCACTGGGATACAGTTCCTGAAGGGGCTGACTCTCACTGGGATACAGTTCCTGAAGGGGCTGACTCTCACTGGGATACAGTTCCTGAAGGGGCTGACTCTCACTGGGATACAGTTCCTGAAGGGGCTGACTCTCACTGGGATACAGTTCCTGAAGGGGCTGACTCTCACTGGGATACAGTTCCTGAAGGGGCTGACTCTCACTGGGATACAGTTCCTGAAGGGGCTGACTCTCACTGGGATACAGTTCCTGAAGGGGCTGACTCTCACTGGGATACAGTTCCTGAAGGGGCTGACTCTCACTGGGATACAGTTCCTGAAGGGGCTGACTCTCACTGGGATACAGTTCCTGAAGGGGCTGACTCTCACTGGGATACAGTTCCTGAAGGGGCTGACTCTCACTGGGATACAGTTCCTGAAGGGGCTGACTCTCACTGGGATACAGTTCCTGAAGGGGCTGACTCTCACTGGGATACAGTTCCTGAAGGGGCTGACTCTCACTGGGATACAGTTCCTGAAGGGGCTGACTCTCACTGGGATACAGTTCCTGAAGGGGCTGACTCTCACTGGGATACAGTTCCTGAAGGTGCTGACTCTCACTGGGATACAGTTCCTGAAGGGGCTGACTCTCACTGGGATACAGTTCCTGAAGGGGCTGACTCTCACTGGGATACAGTTCCTGAAGGGGCTGACTCTCACTGGGATACAGTTCCTGAAGGGGCTGACTCTCACTGGGATACAGTTCCTGAAGGGGCTGACTCTCACTGGGATACAGTTCCTGAAGGGGCTGACTCTCACTGGGATACAGTTCCTGAAGGGGCTGACTCTCACTGGGATACAGTTCCTGAAGGGGCTGACTCTCACTGGGATACAGTTCCTGAAGGGGCTGACTCTCACTGGGATACAGTTCCTGAAGGGGCTGACTCTCACTGGGATACAGTTCCTGAAGGGGCTGACTCTCACTGGGATACAGTTCCTGAAGGGGCTGACTCTCACTGGGATACAGTTCCTGAAGGGGCTGACTCTCACTGGGATACAGTTCCTGAAGGGGCTGACTCTCACTGGGATACAGTTCCTGAAGGGGCTGACTCTCACTGGGATACAGTTCCTGAAGGGGCTGACTCTCACTGGGATACAGTTCCTGAAGGGGCTGACTCTCACTGGGATACAGTTCCTGAAGGGGCTGACTCTCACTGGGATACAGTTCCTGAAGGTGCTGACTCTCACTGGGATACAGTTCCTGAAGGGGCTGACTCTCACTGGGATACAGTTCCTGAAGGGGCTGACTCTCACTGGGATACAGTTCCTGAAGGGGCTGACTCTCACTGGGATACAGTTCCTGAAGGGGCTGACTCTCACTGGGATACAGTTCCTGAAGGGGCTGACTCTCACTGGGATACAGTTCCTGAAGGGGCTGACTCTCACTGGGATACAGTTCCTGAAGGGGCTGACTCTCACTGGGATACAGTTCCTGAAGGGGCTGACTCTCACTGGGATACAGTTCCTGAAGGGGCTGACTCTCACTGGGATACAGTTCCTGAAGGGGCTGACTCTCACTGGGATACAGTTCCTGAAGGGGCTGACTCTCACTGGGATACAGTTCCTGAAGGGGCTGACTCTCACTGGGATACAGTTCCTGAAGGGGCTGACTCTCACTGGGATACAGTTCCTGAAGGGGCTGACTCTCACTGGGATACAGTTCCTGAAGGGGCTGACTCTCACTGGGATACAGTTCCTGAAGGGGCTGACTCTCACTGGGATACAGTTCCTGAAGGGGCTGACTCTCACTGGGATACAGTTCCTGAAGGGGCTGACTCTCACTGGGATACAGTTCCTGAAGGTGCTGACTCTCACTGGGATACAGTTCCTGAAGGGGCTGACTCTCACTGGGATACAGTTCCTGAAGGGGCTGACTCTCACTGGGATACAGTTCCTGAAGGGGCTGACTCTCACTGGGATACAGTTCCTGAAGGGGCTGACTCTCACTGGGATACAGTTCCTGAAGGGGCTGACTCTCACTGGGATACAGTTCCTGAAGGGGCTGACTCTCACTGGGATACAGTTCCTGAAGGGGCTGACTCTCACTGGGATACAGTTCCTGAAGGGGCTGACTCTCACTGGGATACAGTTCCTGAAGGGGCTGACTCTCACTGGGATACAGTTCCTGAAGGGGCTGACTCTCACTGGGATACAGTTCCTGAAGGGGCTGACTCTCACTGGGATACAGTTCCTGAAGGGGCTGACTCTCACTGGGATACAGTTCCTGAAGGGGCTGACTCTCACTGGGATACAGTTCCTGAAGGGGCTGACTCTCACTGGGATACAGTTCCTGAAGGGGCTGACTCTCACTGGGATACAGTTCCTGAAGGGGCTGACTCTCACTGGGATACAGTTCCTGAAGGGGCTGACTCTCACTGGGATACAGTTCCTGAAGGGGCTGACTCTCACTGGGATACAGTTCCTGAAGGTGCTGACTCTCACTGGGATACAGTTCCTGAAGGGGCTGACTCTCACTGGGATACAGTTCCTGAAGGGGCTGACTCTCACTGGGATACAGTTCCTGAAGGGGCTGACTCTCACTGGGATACAGTTCCTGAAGGGGCTGACTCTCACTGGGATACAGTTCCTGAAGGGGCTGACTCTCACTGGGATACAGTTCCTGAAGGGGCTGACTCTCACTGGGATACAGTTCCTGAAGGGGCTGACTCTCACTGGGATACAGTTCCTGAAGGGGCTGACTCTCACTGGGATACAGTTCCTGAAGGGGCTGACTCTCACTGGGATACAGTTCCTGAAGGGGCTGACTCTCACTGGGATACAGTTCCTGAAGGGGCTGACTCTCACTGGGATACAGTTCCTGAAGGGGCTGACTCTCACTGGGATACAGTTCCTGAAGGGGCTGACTCTCACTGGGATACAGTTCCTGAAGGGGCTGACTCTCACTGGGATACAGTTCCTGAAGGGGCTGACTCTCACTGGGATACAGTTCCTGAAGGGGCTGACTCTCACTGGGATACAGTTCCTGAAGGGGCTGACTCTCACTGGGATACAGTTCCTGAAGGGGCTGACTCTCACTGGGATACAGTTCCTGAAGGTGCTGACTCTCACTGGGATACAGTTCCTGAAGGGGCTGACTCTCACTGGGATACAGTTCCTGAAGGGGCTGACTCTCACTGGGATACAGTTCCTGAAGGGGCTGACTCTCACTGGGATACAGTTCCTGAAGGGGCTGACTCTCACTGGGATACAGTTCCTGAAGGGGCTGACTCTCACTGGGATACAGTTCCTGAAGGGGCTGACTCTCACTGGGATACAGTTCCTGAAGGGGCTGACTCTCACTGGGATACAGTTCCTGAAGGGGCTGACTCTCACTGGGATACAGTTCCTGAAGGGGCTGACTCTCACTGGGATACAGTTCCTGAAGGGGCTGACTCTCACTGGGATACAGTTCCTGAAGGGGCTGACTCTCACTGGGATACAGTTCCTGAAGGGGCTGACTCTCACTGGGATACAGTTCCTGAAGGGGCTGACTCTCACTGGGATACAGTTCCTGAAGGGGCTGACTCTCACTGGGATACAGTTCCTGAAGGGGCTGACTCTCACTGGGATACAGTTCCTGAAGGGGCTGACTCTCACTGGGATACAGTTCCTGAAGGGGCTGACTCTCACTGGGATACAGTTCCTGAAGGGGCTGACTCTCACTGGGATACAGTTCCTGAAGGTGCTGACTCTCACTGGGATACAGTTCCTGAAGGGGCTGACTCTCACTGGGATACAGTTCCTGAAGGGGCTGACTCTCACTGGGATACAGTTCCTGAAGGGGCTGACTCTCACTGGGATACAGTTCCTGAAGGGGCTGACTCTCACTGGGATACAGTTCCTGAAGGGGCTGACTCTCACTGGGATACAGTTCCTGAAGGGGCTGACTCTCACTGGGATACAGTTCCTGAAGGGGCTGACTCTCACTGGGATACAGTTCCTGAAGGGGCTGACTCTCACTGGGATACAGTTCCTGAAGGGGCTGACTCTCACTGGGATACAGTTCCTGAAGGGGCTGACTCTCACTGGGATACAGTTCCTGAAGGGGCTGACTCTCACTGGGATACAGTTCCTGAAGGGGCTGACTCTCACTGGGATACAGTTCCTGAAGGGGCTGACTCTCACTGGGATACAGTTCCTGAAGGGGCTGACTCTCACTGGGATACAGTTCCTGAAGGGGCTGACTCTCACTGGGATACAGTTCCTGAAGGGGCTGACTCTCACTGGGATACAGTTCCTGAAGGGGCTGACTCTCACTGGGATACAGTTCCTGAAGGGGCTGACTCTCACTGGGATACAGTTCCTGAAGGTGCTGACTCTCACTGGGATACAGTTCCTGAAGGGGCTGACTCTCACTGGGATACAGTTCCTGAAGGGGCTGACTCTCACTGGGATACAGTTCCTGAAGGGGCTGACTCTCACTGGGATACAGTTCCTGAAGGGGCTGACTCTCACTGGGATACAGTTCCTGAAGGGGCTGACTCTCACTGGGATACAGTTCCTGAAGGGGCTGACTCTCACTGGGATACAGTTCCTGAAGGGGCTGACTCTCACTGGGATACAGTTCCTGAAGGGGCTGACTCTCACTGGGATACAGTTCCTGAAGGGGCTGACTCTCACTGGGATACAGTTCCTGAAGGGGCTGACTCTCACTGGGATACAGTTCCTGAAGGGGCTGACTCTCACTGGGATACAGTTCCTGAAGGGGCTGACTCTCACTGGGATACAGTTCCTGAAGGGGCTGACTCTCACTGGGATACAGTTCCTGAAGGGGCTGACTCTCACTGGGATACAGTTCCTGAAGGGGCTGACTCTCACTGGGATACAGTTCCTGAAGGGGCTGACTCTCACTGGGATACAGTTCCTGAAGGGGCTGACTCTCACTGGGATACAGTTCCTGAAGGGGCTGACTCTCACTGGGATACAGTTCCTGAAGGTGCTGACTCTCACTGGGATACAGTTCCTGAAGGGGCTGACTCTCACTGGGATACAGTTCCTGAAGGGGCTGACTCTCACTGGGATACAGTTCCTGAAGGGGCTGACTCTCACTGGGATACAGTTCCTGAAGGGGCTGACTCTCACTGGGATACAGTTCCTGAAGGGGCTGACTCTCACTGGGATACAGTTCCTGAAGGGGCTGACTCTCACTGGGATACAGTTCCTGAAGGGGCTGACTCTCACTGGGATACAGTTCCTGAAGGGGCTGACTCTCACTGGGATACAGTTCCTGAAGGGGCTGACTCTCACTGGGATACAGTTCCTGAAGGGGCTGACTCTCACTGGGATACAGTTCCTGAAGGGGCTGACTCTCACTGGGATACAGTTCCTGAAGGGGCTGACTCTCACTGGGATACAGTTCCTGAAGGGGCTGACTCTCACTGGGATACAGTTCCTGAAGGGGCTGACTCTCACTGGGATACAGTTCCTGAAGGGGCTGACTCTCACTGGGATACAGTTCCTGAAGGGGCTGACTCTCACTGGGATACAGTTCCTGAAGGGGCTGACTCTCACTGGGATACAGTTCCTGAAGGGGCTGACTCTCACTGGGATACAGTTCCTGAAGGTGCTGACTCTCACTGGGATACAGTTCCTGAAGGGGCTGACTCTCACTGGGATACAGTTCCTGAAGGGGCTGACTCTCACTGGGATACAGTTCCTGAAGGGGCTGACTCTCACTGGGATACAGTTCCTGAAGGGGCTGACTCTCACTGGGATACAGTTCCTGAAGGGGCTGACTCTCACTGGGATACAGTTCCTGAAGGGGCTGACTCTCACTGGGATACAGTTCCTGAAGGGGCTGACTCTCACTGGGATACAGTTCCTGAAGGGGCTGACTCTCACTGGGATACAGTTCCTGAAGGGGCTGACTCTCACTGGGATACAGTTCCTGAAGGGGCTGACTCTCACTGGGATACAGTTCCTGAAGGGGCTGACTCTCACTGGGATACAGTTCCTGAAGGGGCTGACTCTCACTGGGATACAGTTCCTGAAGGGGCTGACTCTCACTGGGATACAGTTCCTGAAGGGGCTGACTCTCACTGGGATACAGTTCCTGAAGGGGCTGACTCTCACTGGGATACAGTTCCTGAAGGGGCTGACTCTCACTGGGATACAGTTCCTGAAGGGGCTGACTCTCACTGGGATACAGTTCCTGAAGGGGCTGACTCTCACTGGGATACAGTTCCTGAAGGGACTGACTCTCACTGGGATACAGTTCCTGAAGGGGCTGACTCTCACTGGGATACAGTTCCTGAAGGTGCTGACTCTCACTGGGATACAGTTCCTGAAGGGGCTGACTCTCACTGGGAGACAGTTCCTGAAGGGTCTGACTCTCACTGGGATACAGTTCCTGAAGGTGGTGACTCTCACTGGGATACAGTTCCTGAAGGGACTGACTCTCACTGGGATACAGTTCCTGAAGGTGCTGCCTCTCACTGGGATACAGTTCCTGAAGGGACTGACTCTCACTGGGATACAGTTCCTGAGGGACTGACTCTCACTGGGTTACAGTTCCTGAAGGGACTGACTCTCTCTGGGATACAGTTCCTGAAGGTGCTGTCTCTCACTAGGATACAGTTCCTGAAGGGACTGACTCTCTCTGGGGTACAGTTCCTGAAGGTGCTGTCTCTCTCTGGGATACAGTTCCTGAAGGTGCTGTCTCTCACTGGGATACAGTCCCAGAAGGGACTGACTCTCACTGGGACACAGTTCCTGAAGGTGCTGACTCTCACTGGGACACAGTCCCTGAAGGGGCTGACTCTCACTGGGATTCAGTCCCTGAAGGGGCTGTCTCTCACTGGAATGATACATTGGAGGACCTCTCAAAGTAGATGCTGGGAAGGCATCTGCACAATGCTGGTTGGCGGTCGGGAAGGAGGGGAGGGGGAAGCTCAAACTATGGAACACAGGTACAGTAGCTGGGGAGCACTGAGAAGGGAAGGAATTTATTCTGGAATAGAATAGAAATCCTACAGACTGTCCCTCCCCCACCCAAACCCGGTAACCCCACTTTCTACCAGATGGTTACAGGCTACCGTAACCCTGAGTTGTGGAGAGCTAGTATTTAAAGGGGGAAGCAGAAATACCAGGGAAATTGAGGTGATGAGAAGCTGACGTGAAAGAGAAGTTGAGGCTTGTGTCAGACTTAGATGTGATCGATGTTGTGCCGTGCTGTGGCTAAGGCACTGGCTGCATCATTAGAGGTGCTGTTCAGATCCCAGCACTGCCTGTTGTGCCAGGGGCCCAGTTGCCAGTTAAATTGAGGTAAGGGACTACTGACCAATTGTGGTGGTAGTGCCTCTACCTCTGGGCCAGGTTCTAGTCCCAGCTGCTCCAAACAAATGTCATAAAAGCGAGGAACAGGCCGATTCGTGTTGTTCAAGAATGATGGGCGCGGGCAGAATGGCCTCTTCTGGACACGTGGGCGGAGCCTTGAGACAAGCACAAGGGACCAATGGGGGCCAGCGGTGTGGCGCGCGGGAAGGCGGGCCCTGGTGTTGACGGACACACGCGCCGCCAATTGCAACAGTCGCCGCTGCGGGTGGGGTGGGGCGGCCTTTCTGATGGACGGCTCCTCCGCCAATGCGGGCGGCCCCTCGGGGAAGGCGGGACGTCCTGTCTCGTCACAGACGTCAGCTCGGCGCAGTAGGCGGGCGTTGGAGCTGATGGTTCGGGGTACGGGGGTGGGGTTCCACCAATCGGAAAGACATATGGGCGGGGCTACATTTGAATGGCGGGCGCAGGTCCAATCGGAACCCGGGCTTTCCGGGAGTGGGCGGTATCGATGGGGACGTTTCCGGTTCCTGTACCCGCCTCTCTCTCTCTCTCGCGCCTCAGGTCGTCGTTCGGTAGCTGTGAGGACTCAAGCCCAGAGGCGGAGATGGTGGCAAAGCAGCGGATTCGCATGGCCAACGAGAAGCACAGTAAAAACATCACCCAGCGGGGCAATGTGGCCCGGAGCACCGTGAGTCGCGGGTGATTTTGGCCGGGGTGACAGTGAGCGGGGCTGGACCCCCTCCGAGTGTGAATGTCCCCGTCGCCTCGACCGGAGAGACGGTTGTTTACGTGGCCACTGCGCGATGACGCCACCGCGCCGATTGACAGCCGCGCGCGCCAATGGGCGCCGGGCCCGTGTCCTCCCATTGGCGGCAGCTCGCGTCAGTCAACCGGGCGCCGCCTACCCCCTCTTGTCCACCGCCAATCAGGACCGGGCGGGCGCTGAGGGCGGGGCTTTGTCCAACTGCCACCTCAGCAACCAGCGGCAGTGCGGCGCCCCCACAGACCCGCACACCTTGGCTCGGTTATAAACGCCCCACCACCACCAGTCCCACAGTCCGGGTTTGGACAGGCCGTATTCTTCACCCCTGCACCCCCCCCCCTACAACATTGAACGTTGCCGTCCCAGTGGTTGTGAAGTAGTGGCATGTGGGATCTCCCTATGCCAAGTGTGGCTGCACCTCTGTGAGCATCTGATCCCACGTCGGGCACCCCAGAGGCAGTGAGGTAGAGTTCTAGTAAAGCTGTGTCTTTGTATGTTCTGTGTCAGGACTGTACTGGATGCCCCACCTCCACCTCCCCCATCCCCCTCCATATTCCTCTGCATTTCCTTTCCATCACAGAATATCACAGAATCCCCACCAATGCGGAAGCAGGCCATTCGACACATTTAGGTCTACACGGCAATTCCTGAAACCCCACATTTCCCTGGGTACTATGGGACAATTTCCCATGGCCAATCCAACCTAATATGCACATCCCTGGACACTATGGGACAATTTCCCATGGCTAGCCCATCCTAACCTGCACACCTTTGGACTGAGAGAGCAAACCCACGCAGACACTGGGTATGGACGTGCAAACTCCATACAGACAGTTACCTGAGGCTGGAATGAAATCCGGGTCCCTGGCGCTGTGAGGCAGCAGTGCTAACCACTGGGCCTCTATGTTCTTGATGTCAATGAGTTCCCGCAGAGCAGTGGACGTTTGCTGCTGGTGCACTGGAACATGTGGGTTGTGTTGGTTTGTGTGAATCAAGTGACCGCAGCGCTGTGACCCTGTGTGTGTCAGGGTGGACCTTGGTCAGGCGAGCAGGGCAGACCCTATTCACACTCACTCTCGCTGTCTTGCTTTCCAGAGACCCCTTCAAGAGGAGAGGGCTCCAGTAGCCCCCTGGTTGCTGGCATTGTTTGTATTTGTGGTCTGTGGATCAGGTGGGTCTTTCTTTTGCTCCCATTCAGTGTCTGTCAGAATTCATAGAATTATAGCAGAAGGAGATCATTCAGCCCTTCCTTGCCTATACTTCCTTAAATAGTGCCATATCCCTGTTCTTATGTAAATTCTTTCCCTTCTGTTACTCATCCAGATCTGTTTTAAACGTGCTATCAGCTAACGCTGACAATTTAATACCAATCACAACGAATGTATTTAAAATTCATTTGTAGGATGTCAGTGTTATTGGCCAGCAAACATTTTTACCCGTTCGTCGTCCCCCCCCCTTGCTGCTGCAGTCCATGTGCTGGAGGGTAGACCCACAATGTCCCTGAGGGAGGGAATCCCAGGATTCTGACCCAGCCACACTGAGGGAACGGGGATATATTTCCAAGTCGGGATGGTGAGGGGCTCGGAGGGGAACTTGCAGGGGGTGGGGTTCCGTGTATCTGCTGCCCCTTGTCCTTCTAGATGGAAGTGGCCGTGGGTTTGGAAGGTACTGTTAGAGAAATGTGGCACCAAGGAAATTAGGATGATTGGCCAAGACCTCACCAATGACCTGGGTGTCAGTCGTCAGCCCGATTGTTTGGGGCATTAGTGAGACAGTTTAAATTTAATCAGTAATCACCGGGACCTGGAGGAAACCATTAGCATCATGACTGTTGCATCATTTAATTACATCATGATGTGTGATCTAACAGCACGTCTGCGCACACTACATCACCCCCTTCCCTCGCGTCACCCCCCAACCTCCACATCAACTTTCTTTTATCCTGAATCACTCTGGATAACAAGACTCCATCAATCTCTGATTTTAAAGTTAATCATTGATGCAGCCTCGGTTGCTGATTGATGTGGAAGAGTTCCAAACTTCTAACACACCTGGTGTAAAAAAACAGCATGTGTAATGTCACTGCTGGAACACTCGGCTGTAATTGTAACGAGCTGTGTCCCCTCGTTCTCCAAAACCCGGCCTGCAGGACGTTGCCTCCATACATGTGCACAGCAAGAAACTCTGAAGCAAGCAGTGGATTGATATTTTTAGATTACACTGAGGGGGCTCAGAAAAGGTTGTACCAGAACCTCCTTCCCAAACACCTTTGTCATAAAGACAGACGCGTACACGCCATTCAGTCCATCATGTTAGCACCATTCGATAAAGAATCCCACATATCTTTTTTTTAAATCTTCCACCTCTCACCTTAAAATTACACCCCCTAGAATTGAAAGCCCCCACTTAGGGAAAGACTCTTGCTATTCACCTCATGATTTTATAAACCTATAAACCACGTCTCAACCTCCTCCACTCCAGTGAAAGAAGAGTCCCAGTCTATCCAGCTTTTCCCCATAACTCAAACCCTCCATTTCCGCAACATCCTGATCAACGTTTTCTGAGCCCCCTCCATGTAATCTTAGAGATTCATTCACCTTGGGCTGAGTTGAGTTGAGCTTGAATCGTGTGGGTTTATTTTCACTGGAGTTTGCAATGTGGCAACGTAATGTTCCCTCTGGCAACCACAGTAATAGTCTCGGGATAAGCAATTGGCCATCTTGACCAATGTGAGGAATAATCTCTTCACTCAGAGTTTTGAGTCTTTGGAGCTCCCGATCTTGACAAGTTATAGGGTGATGATCGTCTGGAAGATCAACTGCTGCCCACAGTGGGTACTGCAGATGCTGGAGATTAGAGTCAAGATTAGAGTGGTGCTGGAAAAGCACAGCAGGTCAGGCAGCATCCGAGAAGGAGGAAAATTGACATTTCGGGCAAAAGCCCTTTATTAGGAATGCTGCCCACGCTAACCAATTCCCTTTAAACATGCAGGAAAATGGGTTGTTAACCTGCTAAATTCCATGGAACACTATGAACTCAGTCCACCTGCACTAAACAGAGACAACTCATGCTTCCTTACTTAGTCATACAGCACGGAAACAGACTCTTTGGTCCAACCAGTCCATACCGAATGTAATCTCAGACTAAACTAGTCCCACCTGCCTGTTCCTGGCCCATATCCCTCCAAACCTTTCCTCTTCATATACTCATCCAAATATCTTTTAAACATTGTGACTGTACTCACATCCACCACTTCCTCAGGAAGTTAGATTACATTACATTACAGTGTGGAAACAGGCCCTTCGGCCCAACAAGTCCACACCGACCCACCAAAGCGTAACCCACCCCTACCCCTACATTTACCCCTTACCAAACACTACGGGCAATTTAGCATGGCCAATTCACCTGACCTGCACATCTTTGGACTGTGGGAGGAAACCGGAGCACCCGGAGGAAACCCACACAGACACGGGGAGAACGTGCAAACTCCACACAGTCAGTCGCCTGAGTCGGGAATTGAACCCGGGTCTCTGGTGCTGTGAGGCAGCAGTGCTAACCACTGTGCTACCGTGCCGCCCATATTCCACCTTCTATGTAAAGAAATTGCCTCTTATGTCTTTAAATCTCTCTCCTGTCTCCTTAAAAATGTGGCCCCAAATCTTGAAATCCCCCATCCTAGGGAAAAGACAGTGACCATGAACTCTATCTATACCCCTCGTTATTTTATAAACTTCTATCAGGTCACCTCTCAACCTTCTGCACTCCAGTGGAAAAAGTCCCAGCCTTTATTCATCATTCAAACCTTCTGACCACCCAAGTGCAGTGACTGGTTGTGGAAGATGGTGGTAGCTGACCTGTCAGGAGCTTATGACAGTGCAGGCCCCTACGGTGATAAGGCACACCATGCTGGCTTTTCGACTGTCTGCTGTCTGTGCATCGATGGGTCTGTCAGGAACGTGCACATTGTGGGTAATAGCTAGGTCAGAGATGAAAGTGGTTACCTTTCCATCTTCCTAACATGTCTGTTTTTCTCCCTCTCCTCCCCCCCCAACTTCATGTTGCAGCCATTTTCCAGATTATTCAGAGCATCAGGATGGGAGCATGAAGGACAGTCAGGCCAGCAGTAATGGTTTTCTCCTTCAGCCACGGTTATTTTGTTTCTTGGACTCCTGACCAACTCCTGACTACCCCCTCTCGGACTGCACTGTGATAACTTTCTCGTCTTACCAAGTTGCCGACACCGAAAAGCCTGCATCCTTAATCAGTATTTTGCAGCAATAATCAAGGCGGGTGCACCTCGTAGACGGCTTTATATATCGAAGTATGGAATATATAATATAAATTACAGAGAATCAAAGCATCATGAATTCCTCTGACTGCCTCACTGGCAAAACTGAACAGTGTTCCAGGTCTGCAACAGCACACATTCCAGCTTGTTCAAGGTCTGGTTCCACAGACCAGCTGCCCGTTTATGTAACTGCATGGCCTCCCTCACTAGCATTACCCCACATACCCGCCCAAAGGACCCTGAAATCGCAGCTAGTGTTTTGAACTTTGTCTTTTCCTTCGGTCTCAGCAGTCCTGCATTGCCCTTGGACTCTGGCCCTGGATTGCAACCCCTTCTCCAACCTGTTCGCTCCTCTGATCTTGTAGTTAATCAATCTGTTTTATACTTCTTTTTAAAAAGTCCATTTAATGAGATACACGGGACCAACATTGAAGCAATGAGACCTGTCTTTTTATATCAAACCTTCCAGTTATGATCAGGTGGTTTACACTGTCATAACACTTGATCTTTCCTTGTGGATCTCGAAGAAACAAGCCACTGTCTGCATGTAAACAGATGGGGACTCGTATAGATCAGAGGCTAGCACAGATACCATGGCCCATCAAGCCAGCCACTCGCTGTGCTTCCTCTTTCCTGGGGCAATCCTCGGCCCTTTCCAGAGGATAGTGTGCACTAATTCTTTATAAATTCACCATTTTACTGTCCAGCTAAGCAGCTTTCAGATGCCCCGGCAGTGGGGAGCTATGTAAATGTAGGTTAATTTTGTATTTTGTCCCCTTACCCAGCCCCGTTTTTTCCACTGCTTTGATCCTGAATCCGATGCGCGGTATCTGATTGGATACAAATCTCCAAGTGCATTGAACACATTCCAGTGAGCTTAGTGGTAGGCTCCAATCTCATCTTCCAGTTGGAATGAGCCTCATTCCAGCCACTTGGTGTGCCACAAGACCATGTTACTCCAATAGGCTGACAGGACATAATACACACTCGCTGATGTGGAAGGAACACTTTGTGTTCTTGTTGAGAGTGGTGTAAAGGGAGCTTTACTCTGTATCTAACCCTGTGCTGTCCCTGTCCTGGGAGTGTTTGATGGGGACAGTGTAGAGGGAGTGTTACTCTGTGTCAAACTCCGTGCTGTCCCTGTCCCTGGGAGTGTTTGATAGGGGACAATGTAGAGGGAGCTTTACTCTGTATCAAACCTCATGCTGTCCCTGTCCTGGGAGTGTTTGATGGGGAACAGTGTAGAGGGAGCTTTACTCTGTATCAAACCTCATGCTGTCCCTGTCCCTGGGAGTGTTTGATGGGGGAACAGTGTAGAGGAAGCTTTACTCTGTATCTAACCCCGTGCTGTCCCTGTCCTGGGAGTGTTTGATGGGGACAGTGTAGAGGGAGCTTTACTCTGTATCTAACCCCGTGCTGTCCCTGTCCCTGGGAGTGTTTGATGGGGAACAGTGTAGAGGGAGTGTTACCCTGTCTCTAACCCCGTGCTATCCCTGTCCCTGGGAGTGTTTGATGGGGGACAGTGTAGAGGGAGTGTTACCCTGTCTCTAGCCCCGTGCTGTCCCTGTCCCTGGGAGTGTTTGATGGGGGACAGTGTAGAGGGAGTGTTACCCTGTCTCTAACCCCGTGCTGTCCCTGTCCCTGGGGGGTGTGTGATGGGGGAGAGTGTAGAGGGAGTGTTACCCTGTCTCTAACCCCGTGCTGTCCCTGTCCCTGGGGGGTGTGTGATGGGGGAGAGTGTAGAGGGAGTGTTACCCTGTCTCTAACCCCGTGCCTATCTGTAGTTACTACGAGCTGTTGACCCAGTGATGTAATTGAGTGGAAATCTTTTCATTGGCAGCTCCCTGGAGTTGGAGTTTTCCAACTCGATTGCAGAACGTACCTCTGTGATACTGTGCCTCCCCAACCCCCCCAATCCATACCAATACCACTACCAAACCAGTGTGCTATCCTCTACTCTCCAGCCGTTGTCTCTCAGGTGAGGACTATGTGGGACGTTGATTTCACCTCTTCCCTCCACCCCCTTCCCTTTTGTGTCTGGTTGGTTTTGACCCCCTGCCCTTGGAGATTGAGGGGATGCCCAACACAATTAGTTTGGCCTGGAGTAGTGTGCAGGAAGTTCCTGAACCCCACTGACAGAGGCCCGTGTGTGTGACTCACTGCCATAGTCCATTACTGGTGCTCAGGGTCACCCTGAGGGGGGGAGGGGGCATGGCACTGTGGCTGTCCCAAACAGAAGCCTTAGCCATCATCATCTCTGGCCTTGTTGATCTTGATGTGTTTGATCATGTATTGCCAAGCGGGACAGTAGTCTGTTCTGTCGATTCCCCAAGATTACCATCTGTGGACCAATGATGTCCGGGTGGCTGCTGTATGAGCCATGTCTCCGAGCAAGGCTATTCCTGAAATTGTCCCCTCATCGCGCAGCAAATGTGGAAACCTGTATTGTGCTGTAAGGGTCCTCGCATTTACCATGTGGAGTGGGATAAATCTGCACCTCCCCACTGTCACAGTAGGAGACCAGCAAAGCTGCTTTTTTTCTGTATCTTTGTTGGTTGGGTGGGGTGGGGAAGAGGCTGGGACCAGCTCTGAGCATGCTGAGAGTCACGGGGGGAAGAGATGGGATTGTGGGTATAAAGCTGCCCCTCGCACAAAGACCATTGTCTCACTCTTTCTTCACTTGGAATATCCACCCACCCACCAAAATAAAACTACAACCCTACTTCGCTGGTTACAGGATGGGTGACTAATTGGTTTTCGTTTTAAATCGTTGAATTTGAGCTCTTGTACCTGAGAAATTGAACTTTTGATCACCATTTTTGGAACTCCTGTAAAGTCTTCAAACAGCAATAAAAGTGTACCTCTCCTTATAAACTGTCTGAGTTTTCTGCTTCAGGAGCTCTCCTGCTGGGATTGTGCACCCTCCCCCCAGGTTTGTCGATTTGGGTGCTCAGGGTTTCTGCAACTGAGAGATGTACTGACAGCTGGAGTGTGACATATTTACATTGAGAAATACCATTATCACAGCATCACACGTGACTAACACCACTGAGAGACACCTCCCTGCACACCCCCTTGTATCTCTCAATCTACCAGCTTCCCTTACAACACCTCATTCACTAACACAATCCTGCATGAAGGGATTTGACCCACTGGCTCTTCAAATAATTTGGAAGAATTAGTGGCCAATAAGGAAATGATAATATTGAAAGGTTTACGCAAGAATCTGGGAATGGCTATCGAATCTGTCAGAGAATTGTTACTCTGCAGGAGGTGACCATCTGTTGTGCAGCTCACTGATTTCACCCATACCCTGCAAATTCCCAGGGCCCTGCCATTAATTGTGTGTAAGTGCTGTCCTTGCATGTTTTTCCAAAATATCTCTCATTTATTCAAATTAAACTCCACCTGACACTCTTAAACCAATGGTCCAATTGATCAAGATCTCTTTGTAATCCTCGATGACCTTCACTGTCCATTACACCATCAATTTTGGCATCATTTGCAAAATGATTAACCATGCCTCCGTAATAACCTTCTGAAGCTGGGGGCATTTTCTTCTCTGTTTACTCTGTCCAGACTCCTCGTGACTGTGAAACATTCCATCATATCTCCCTTCTACCTTTCCCAAGACAAACTGCTCCAACTTTGCCAATCTATATCCGTGATTAAAATTCCCCAACCTTTAAACCACTGGGATAAATCTTTATTTTAGTCACACGTACCTAGGTACAATGAAAAGTTTTGTGTGCAGTACAGGCTGATCATACTGTCCAAAGTGCATTGAGGTAATAAAGCAGAGCTGAAAATGTGTTGCTGGAAACGCGCAGCAGGTCAGGCAGTATCCAAGGAGCAGGAGAATCGACGTTTCGGTTTTGCCCGAAACGTCGATTCTCCTGCTCCTTGGATGCTGCCTGACCTGCTGCGCTTTTCCAGCAACACATTTTCAGCATCTGCAGTCCTCACTTTCTCCTGGAAGGTAATAAAGCAGAGCAAGATATACAATATTACGGATGCAGAGAAGGTGCAAAGAGAGCGAGTTAAATTGGAGGTTTGAGCAGTCCACAATGCAGCACCCAAACTTTAACACAGTACTCTAGCTCAGGTCTGTCTCGTGTGTGGGGGAACATTCAACAGAACCTTTCTCCTCTGCCCCTACAAATAAACACGAGAACACTGTGTGGTTCATTAACTACCCTCCCAACCAATTATGCACAAAGGCACTCTGACCCCACAATCCCTTCAGAGTATTTTATGTTTTCCCATCTTTCTTTCTTGCAAAATGCGTCACTTCACATTTAATGTCACCAACAGACCCTACGATGTACAAGCAGAAAGAGACTTTAAATCCTCAATTCCACTTTAGATGACCTACAGTGGGATGCCCTTCAGAGGGTCAGTGTAACGCTGGATGGGCCAAATGGCCTCTGTCTGCAGCAGGGGAGACTTATCAGAATGTAGGAGTTGACATTCCAAAACAGACTCTATGGGTCAATACCAACCATTGGCTGGAGGGGGCGCTGCAACGGGAGGACCGCAGTGAGCTCCCCCTGGCGGCGGGAGGACCGCGGTGAGCACCCTCTGGTGGCGGGAGGACCGCATTGAGCGCCCCCTGGCAACGGGAGAACCGCAGTGAGCTCCCCCTGGCGGCGGGAGGACCGCGGTGAGCACCCGACCGCAGTGAGCGCCCCCTGGCGGCGGGAGGACCGCAGTGAGCGCCCCCTGGCGGCGGGAGGACCGCGGTGAGCTCCCCCTGGCGGCGGGAGGACCGCAGTAAGCGCCCCCTGGCGGCGGGAGGACCGCAGTGAGCTCCCCCCTGGCGGCGGGAGGACCGCAGTGAGCTCCCCCTGGCGGCGGGAGGACCGCAGTGAGCGCCCCCTGGCGGCGGGAGGACCGCGGTGTTTCTCCGGGAGAGGGTGAGGTCGGAGCGGAGTTGCCGCGCGGGCCGCAGTGTTGGTGAGTCCAGGCCTCAGGCCTCAGGCCCAGGAGGGGAGGCCGGGCCGGGGCCGGGGGTAGCTCAGGGTGTGGGGTCACCCTCGGCGTCAGAGCGCAGCCCCGGGGGGAGCCCGGGGCCCAGGGCCCAGGCCGCGGGAGGAAGGTCCCGGACCCTCCCCCCGCCCGGATCCGCCGGTCTATCCCCCTCCCCCCCCCCCCCATCTCTCCC